>NC_089685.1:71313688-71356188 GCF_031753505.1 Anomalospiza imberbis | reverse complement strand
ATTTACTGAAATAGACAATCAGCTTTTTTTTCCCTTAGTAGGTTTGTGTATTATTCAGGATTTCAATTCAAGCTGTATGCACTGAAGGACAGAATTTGGCCCTTAGCAAATACATCAGACAACATAAGATGCTATTTGGAGAAGCGTAAAACCACATAAAAGAATCTAAAAGTTAATGAGAGAGACAAAAAGATTATCTAAGGATCTAGATTACAAAGCACATTGAAAAGCATAGTTTTGAGAACATGTAAATTTTACATGCTGAGAATTATTTAGATTATTAGATGGATATTTCTTAGACATTTCAAAGTGACTCTGGGACACAAGTACTCCTGGCTTTAAATAGCCTATATTTTCGTACTTCCCACAAGGTATTTCTGAAAATCTTCCCTGTCAAATTGTAGAGAAAAGGAAGCAGGTAAATTTGTCCCACATGCATTTTCATGAATGCCTGGAAAACTTATTTCACTCCCACCCATCCTCCCTTCCCCGGAACAGTTTTCTAAATGCTCATTGAAAATTAAACGTGCTTCCAGCCAAGGGGAGAGGAGAAGCTGCCCCATTTTGCCTACTGAAGTTAAACCACACAAAAAACGAGAGCAGAGGGGTCCCATCGACCCAGCCCATCCACAGCCCTCCTGGCTGGTATCCAGCAAAAGAATTTTGGTGGCTCTACTTGAATTAACTCTGGTTCAATAATCAGAGACTACACAGCAAGAAAGAAAAAAGGTGGGGAACAAGCTGACCACAGGAGAAAATGACCGCTTTTGAAACAGTCCTGGATTCTGTCCTCTATTCTCAGCCCTGCTTGTACATGTTTCTCTAAGCACCTTTATTTTAAAATCTTTTATTGACAAAACTGGGGTGTTGAAAGAGGGAATTACTACTAAGTTGTAGAACAGGATGCTCAACAAATCCAAGCCCTTGGACTCCAAGCTAGATTTCCAACATTTCCCAGCTGCAGGTGATGAGCTGGACAAATTTCCATGAGAGCTCGGCTGTCTGGGCACTGAATTATTTCAGGAAGTGTAAAATTGCAAGTGTCATAACAAAGGAGCAGTTAGATAACATGGTTTAGATGTCTATCCAGATTAGGTTAAAAACCTTGTCCCAAAATTCAGATACTGCAAAAAAGGTGAAGAGTGAGAAAAATCAAACAAAACAGCCCAGTTGGTTTAAGCGTGCTAAGAAAGGTGTTCACACACAATTGCTGAAGCATGCTTAAATGTCTGCTAAAATCAAAGGCAGATTCAGTGCTTGCTTTGTTTGGTAATGCTGTGAAAATAGTTTTGCCAAACTAGAGCTGAGAAACCCTTTCACCTCAGTCCCCTTCATTTTCTTTTGAAAGCAAACTCAGGGACTGAAGGATTAACTTGGTGTTGGAAGTACTCCGATACTCCCAACCCCGTTTGTGAGGATGCCCAGCGTGTGCCACCCAGAAACACATCTTTGAATCAAGTCACAAATTAGTTTCATTTAAAATTTTGCTTACCCACTCTGATTGACTTTGCTGAGGGTGAGCTGTGGTGCTTCTCTAAGGCCTGCCCTGCTAAAAATTTGTGTTGGTGGCTGGATCTGAGGTAGACTAAAGTGTGCCAGCAGGGCATGGCTGCAGCCTCAGAGCACGGTGACACGCTGCTGTGTGTCAGTGTTTGGCTTTCCCCTTTCGCTCTCCAGCATGTGCAAATCCCATCTGGCCCCATCAGGTCACAAGTGATGATTAGCACTTGTGTGTCAGCAGCTCGCCCTGCACACTGAAGGCAGGAGGTGCAAATCTCTCCCAGGTGAAGCTGCTACTCCTCAAACCCTTCTAGTCTATACAACTGTTGCAGAAGAAAGCCATTGTTTGCAAACTGAAGTCCAACAGTTAATGCAGAGGGGGGTTTTTTGCCTGTCTGTACTCTACGTACTTTTTGCCTTTATGTACTGCTTTCATCACTGTGGGTTGTAATTTAATGTAGATTTCCAGTTTGTTCCATCTGCTTACACTAAACTATTTGCTGAACTCAGTCCTGCATCTGCTGATGTTCATGAAACCAAGCCTTTTTTTTTTTACTCTGCAGACTGCATGAAAGAATTCCTTATGCAAAGTTAATGTGGATGAATTTCATTTTCAAGCACCTCCAAACCAGACATTCAAAACAAAATATAGATTTACTTCTATATCCTTCCCTAATTAGATTATATGTGTCCTGTGAAACAATATAAGCTTTCATTTCAAGGAAGTATTACCAGCCTTAATTTTGCCTGGAAAAATTTGGAGCATGACCAGACATTATTGATGTAATAAGACTTTTCTAAAGCTCTGGTTTGAAAAAGCTCTGGGAGGTGGGAATTTTGTTGTTCAGTCAATGGAGTGTTAACTCCAAAGCCTAAATCACACAACTTAAAAAAAACCATGTTCATCTTAGGAGCAAATATAGCTACATCATTTATGTCACAGTCTGCTACCCTGTCCCTTCAGTCATGCAGTCAGATCATCAAACTTTCAGTTTAAAGCTAAAATGCAACTTTAAGGAGTATTCTGACCAAATTTACTGTCTGCTTTTAATCAAGTCACAAATTTGTTTCATTTTAAATTTTCTTTAACCACTCTGATTGACACAAATGAAGAGCAGGGATGATTGTGCACGGTGCACAATGATCTATGCCTGATATTGTGGAAATAAATTCAAGTTAAAAATGACCTCCCGATGCACTCAGGGCTCTGCTTTGCACCACCACTCATGCATCGTGACATTCTTAAACTTCTACCAGTAAAGTCAACATCAATATTACATCCATTTCTACAAAGCAACCATATAAACTTCATCTTTCTACACATGCTTTACTTTAAATCATGCATATAAATCCATCTACACGCACAGGCTGAATCTAAAAATTTGCAGATACTCAGCTGACGTATTTTCATTGTCAAACTCAGGCAACTTAAAGCCAAATTTAATGCTCCAACTCACATAGGAGTAAGACTGCAATATCCCAAGCTGGCTCCCAGCCTGGGGTAGGTCTAACAGGCTCAGACAAAGTGCTGCGGCCATGCAGTGCTGTGCTGGGAGGCTCATGGTTCAGCTAAGGGGCCACTTGCCACTGAGGTGTGTCTACACTGCTCCCAGACCTGGAAGCTTGTTTGCAGCTTTGTGCTGCGTCCTGCACCGCGTGGCTGTCACCCAGGACTGGGCCTGTGCCTTTCAGTCGTGACAAAGCATTTGCTGAGCTCTGTCTGCCGCCTGCCCTCCTTTCCTCTCACCTGGAGGACTGATCTCAAAGACGGCTCACTGATCACTTTGGCAGGATAGACAGGAATGGGGTGGAGGGGAGGGACCCTCATGCTCTCCCAGGGCACGTGGGTGCTGCTCCATGCAGCAGGTGCCAGTCCTTGTGCTAGCATCCTGCACCTGATGCCCCACGGTGCAGGGGACTGGCAGTCCCTCCTAGGAGGGAACCAGTGTCCCCTGCAGCAGGGATGGGATGAGTTTGTCACTTGCAACTCCCACACGGCTGCAGAGGAAGCAGAAACCCACAGAGGTGCTACTAAGGTGCACTTCAAACTCATCCACCCACAAAGGGAAGAAGAGATCTAGGAAGAAAAGTAATGAGCAGTGGCCAAGCTTCTGTCATTTCCCAACACCTCTATTGTTTCTCCACTGAGTAAGGAAAAAAGGTCTAAGTGGTGCATATGGAGTTTGCCCCTGGAGATGGGGGAAGGGAAGGAAATTAAGGTACAAATATATAATTAGCTGCCTAATGTGAGGGACATAAAACATAGACATTTTTCATTCTGCCCCAGAGGTGACTGAGAATGTAGAATCTCTGGGTAAGAAATCAATGCACAGACTGTCAGGTAAATACATATTGAAATATAAGTGGGGGGTAAGTTAATAGTTCTGTGAGGTCATATAATAAAGTCTATAGTTCTTTCATCAGCACTGTGAACAATGCAGTTACTGTGTTCCTCCCCTGGTGCAATAGCAAAGACAGTTGCTAGACTCTGAAAATAAATTATGCCATGCTTTATTAAATGGTAAACAGCTGTTCCAGCCACAATACAGCACATGCTAATTGAAGAATGCCTTAAGCAGTCCTATAATAAAAAGCTTTTAAGAGTTGGAGAGGAAAAAAAAAAGCCAGCATCATGACAGACTTACTATCATGGGTTCCCTTAGTTAAAATTCAACACATGGGTCATTCAAGGTGAGAAGTATATTCTGGGAGAAGATCTACAGTAATGAACATTTAAGAATCATTAGCAGGCTCTTTCATGCCGTGATGCTGTAGGCAAAGACGTGCTTAGGTAGGAAGTACAGCCACAAGGTTCACATTGTGTTTCCATGTCTTGTTTTGCTAAGAGATATGGATCCAGGAATACAACAAACGTGCCAGGAGAATTGCACTTTCTCAGGTGGTGATCCCCAGCCCAGAAACCTCACTGGTCATGGGAATCACCCTGGAGACCTGGGCAGAGAAGGAGAGCTATGGCACGAGCTGTAAAAGAGCACACGGAGAAAAGAGAGAAGATGACACAGAGCATGGTGAGCCCCAAAGTGGCCACGTTTCCTGAGCAGGCGTGTCACTGTCCCTTGGCAGAGCTCTGGCCCCTCGTGCCAGCCTGGTTCTGTCCAGATGAGTGTCCAGCAGTTACCAAAGGGGCTACTAGGAATGCCAAGGTACAGTAATTTTTTTTTTTTTTTTAATTTAGAGGTCTCTGCTGATCCCTGCAGTACCTTTCGAAGCAGCCTTGTGCAAATATCCCCACTTTGCACCTCAATTTTCCCATCTTTACCTTGCATTAAAAGAACTGGAAGCCTGGTGTGCAAAAGTCCCTTAAGAGTCCTGAATGATAGGTACTATGAAAAATATAAATGTATTTATAGCAGCTACTAACTGACATAAGCATTTGCCCAGGAATGACATTCAGATATATGGCACTCAGACTAGCAGACACTTGCTTTCAGGGAAATTGCCCACGGAACTAAACTAGATGTGCCTGCATGTGCATGTGTGTGAGTGTGCAAAATAAAAACAGCAAAAACAGTTTCACTGGAGAGAATAAAAAGGGAAAGAACCATGTTGTCCCCACTACACAACACAATAATTCCTCGTCCTGTCTTTGGGATTTCTCCTTTCTAAAGAAAAAACACTGCAAGATGAGTGCTGCACGGTGAGTGGGATGATTTTTTTTTCCCTTTTTTTAAATGTTTGCAATAAGGAAGGTGCTCAGAAACGAGGAATAAAGGACATGCATCAATCCATTAGATGGCATGCAAATATTTCATTCTGCTCCTACAAATCATATGATGCGCTTGCAAATTCCTGCAACAAAGCACTGGTTTAATGGAACTGCTCTTCCTATAGAAATGGAAACAGGTAAAGTTTTCCTTCATTGGACTGTGTGAGCATTTCCTTTATAAATAAAAGCTGCAGTATCCAAGGTATTTCCTTTGTTGTGTCACCTTTAGGACTTACTATTTGAAGTATTCCATTGAAATGGCTACGCTCTGTGCAGTGTTCAGAATTTTAAGTAAAACCTTAAACAGTTACAAATCAAAGCATCAGGGTACTTTGAAGAAGCACATACACTATATACATTGCATCCTGCATGCATATGCATTGCTGGTATCTATATATCATCAACACATTCACGAAAAAAACCCCAAAACATTACAGCTTTGGGAAAAATATTTCAAGCAAAATATAAACATTAAAAAAATAATATAATTTTCAAAACTCAGATTTCAGCATCTTTAGGGCTTGTTCACATGTGTGCTTTTGAAATATGTCAGATTCTAAGAGCAATCACCATGACATTTTTCTGACATTAACCCAGTTGTTTTGATAAATGTTGCACTACAATAAGAAGATACATTAATTAAATAATTATAAATAATTATTTTTTTCCTCGTGTACTCATTAAATATTTCAGGTTTCAAGGTATCGCTATTTTACACCTGCATCTGGTTTTATAGCTTCTTCCTCGCTCTCTGTGATTTTTGTTCCTCTTCTAAAAAGAATGCTTGAGGAAATTCTGTGCTGTCTCACTCAAATTTATAATTAATGTAGCAGAAAATTATATTTCTAATTAAATAAATCTGAGCATGAATTGAGGCAAATGCTTGAAGCATTATAAACAGTACAAACTTGGGAGAGGAACAAAATCGCAAACAACGAGCAGGTAATGTAACTGCATATATTAGAAACATCTCAATTATTACATCCACAAAGGCAGAACCTAAAAAGCTGCATTTCATAAGAAGGTGTCATGTTGACATATATTGCTCATTAAAAAAGGTGCCGTTTGTATATGGGTTACTGTTCTTCGTATGCATGAATACTGGTAACACTTTGTGGGAAAGGAAAGCCCTTGAGATTTGGTGTAGTTTGAATATTTAATGTAACAATAGTTTGCTCCCTAATAAAGAATGGGAAGAAATTTGGGAGACGAGGACATAAATTTGCCTATTTATTATGTTGTGCTGACTGCAGCTGGGTATCGGCAACCCCCCGTACACCTCTCCAGATCTGCTTAGTGGCTGCTCACAGAGGCTGCTCTTTAACCAAAACCTCGGAGACTACAGACGACAAGCTCCCCCACATCCCCTTTTTAGGCAGAAAATAGCAGGCAGTGTCTATAATATTCATATATTATATATATGTGTGTGTGTGTACTAACCTACTAGTTATCTCTGCTTACACCCCGGCTGTCAGCAAACTGTCAGCTGTCAAGGCGATAAGGTGGGCAGTTTAAAGAAGATACCGAAGCCTTAAGCTTCTTAATGTGCCACGAATCAATCCCATGAAAGCAAACAACTTGAAAAAGGGTTATATGTCTTGGGGAAATCTCTCAGCTCCCCTTGCCTTGGCTGGAGCTGGAGCTGGCGCTGGACTTGTCTCACCCAGATGACCCCTGAAGCGGCCCGGAGGGACTGTGGAACAAGGCCGTTCCAGGAGGCAGCTCGCTAATGGAGGGGTTGATCGGGGGGAGAGGGACCCCGCTCTAGCACGTTAAGTGTCCAAATCAAGCATGACCAGATTGACGTCGCCAAATCGCCGTCTGGAGGCCGCTCCACGCCAGGAGCAGCAGGGCTTGTCGCACCTGATGGGGCCCCGCTCCGTCTCCATCAAGTCCTGATAGGAAAGGGATGTGTTACAGGGTGGGAGCCCACGCCCCGTGTGGGTAACTGCTGCTCCCCAGCTTTCCTTTTCCTTTCCAAACACGCCCGGGCGGCGGAGGCACGCCTTGCCAGAGGCAGGAGCTGGCGGCTCCCATCTCACAGCCCACCTTCATCTCCCCTCTAAAAGATCAGGCGGGCTCTCGCAGTTCAAGAGGAGCAGTTAGAGGAATTCATTCCTTCTTCCGGGCTGAACGGGCATGTGCAAAATGCTCTGGAAAGGAGGGTGTTTGGGGGCTGCTGCCTTTGCTCAAAGACACCCAAAAAGGGGCAGTTTTAGCATCGCTTTGGGCTCCAGCCATTAACTCCCAAGTGCTGCCAGCAGCCCTGCAGGACTGGAAAGCCTTCCTTGGAGAGAAACAGAGACTGAAGCGGGGGGATTCAGAGCACAAAGGGCTGTAAAATGGTGAATTCTTGGGCCTTTTAATCATGGGGGGAATGCCTGTCTTCTACACTCCTGAAAATCCCCCTCATCAGCAGTTTGATCAAGGTGACAGAGACAGTCTGGGATTTAATCCCATCTAGGATTAAAACTCAACAGTTCCTGGCCCACGGTCCTCAGCATGCATCTACTTTAAAAGAGAGAAGTTCTTATTTTTCCATAGTGTCAGGAGATGCAGCCACAATGTGGTCAAGGTTGTCCTGTCAATTTATCTGTTATTTATGTAGAGCAGGGGCCTCCTGAGCTGCACTGAGGTAAAATTTAAGCTGAGGAGGAAATATAGCAGGATGGGAGTTGTCAGCCTCTGAAATTCAGTGGAGACACTCACAGGCAAACGTTTAGGGGGATATTATAAAGGCTTGAGTAAATCTTTCCTAAACAGCATACATTGTTATATGATGATATGAAAGCAGGCTCTATAGGACTATCAAATCCAGACTTTATTTCTCTACTTATTCAGATCTGAAGAAGGACTTCACAAAGTCAGGGCATAGCAAGATATAATTTAGAGTAAAAAGTATTGGAGAGAGACTGCAAGGCATTATATGGAGAGTATTTCCATATTTACTTTGAAATTTCTGGGGAAACCTGAGCTAGCTTTTGTTTTTTTCAGGAATAAAAAGCTAACAGGCAAAGCAAACCCACATCAGACCCGACATGTCTACTACTTTACGTAAGTCCCTTTTCCCCCTGAAACTTAGGGAACCTTCTGTGAGAAATATCTCTCTGTGGCTTTAATATGGAATATTTTTGATAGAAATATGGAGAGAGAATAGTAGAGGAAAAATCTCAAAGCAACAGCAGAAATCATTACATGAGGAATCGCATCTAGCTGTAGATCACATATACTGTATGTATTGCACTACACACTGCCTTTCACGTATTTTGGAACGGGGTCACCAAATTACATCTCAGACATGACAGCAGATAACTGCAGAGATCGGGACGAAATCTTCCTCCACCTGCAATATCCCTAACCCCAGAAATTCTTGACTAACTCAGCAAAAGTTGTCTCACCCTGTTTCCCCACCCTCCCTCCGAAACCGGTTCCTCTGCTCCTGTTGCCAGACACCAGGCACGACAGATTAGAACAGGATGGCAGAGCCAGCATTCCTGGGCATCACTCTGGAGAAGGGGAAACAGGTATTTTGTTTGGTTTCTGCTGCTGCTACGACTCTGAGCCCCTGCAGATGAGCTGATATTGCAGCTGATCCCTTGCCTGCCTGTTGCAGCAGTGAGCAGCAGGCACTGCTGCCAGCACAGACAGGCTGCGGCAATGGGGAGCGATAGGAGAGCAGAAAGTGTCAACGAAGCAATCCCCTTCCACTGAGGGGCTGGAGCAGGTAAATGCATCCTGCTCTGGACTCCCTCTGTCATATCCCAGGGCTGCCTTGCTCTAGGGCTGGTGCAGGCTGCTGAAGTCAAGGAGGTGCAATACTGAGACAGTTTGAGGGGCAGGGAAGAGGCAGACTGGATTGTGCTTAATGTGCTCTGCCCAACACAGCAGCCCCTTGGCCCTCCCTGTTGCACCGAGTCCGTGGCTATGCATCTTCACGTGTGTGTGTCTCCATGTGTGTTTCTGGAAGGCAATACCTCTGTCATGGAAGCAGTAGGGGAAGGTTGTTCTTAAAAATGTGCTGCTCAAACATATGCAAGTGAGCAATGTGGGAGAAGGCACCCTTAGGAGGAGAGACATGGATGGCTCTGGACATTTTCAGGCCCTTCCTCCGAACTTGAGGTCACCCTGAGTTTGTGACTGAATCTCCCCCTCCCTGGGGAAATATACCCTGCCACAGGTGCAGCAAAGCCCAGTCAGATCTGTCCTGGCACCTGTACCAGCAGCTGTTGCTCCATAAAACCTCTGAAAAATATTCCACAGACGCACATTCCCATGCGTGCCACCCACCCATAACCCTAAAGGGAGAGAAGTCTGGCGGCACTGAAGGAGTATTCTCTATTTTCCTGCACTTTTTTGGAGGCCTTTGTCAGTGTAGAGAAGATTTTAGATGTTGTCCAACCAAAAAGGAGCTACTACTGCTCCAAGCCATTGCTGGTGACCTGACTGAAGCACAGTTAAGCAAAGGATAACATTTTCAGCATCCCTGCTCCAGTACTGTAAGCTTCAAGTTCCAAAATATACCCACTAGAGAAATAGGAAGTAGTGAAAATCACAGGGGTGTCTGACTCAGTCTTTTCCATCTTGTTTCTGCCAGCAAAATATAAGCCATTAGATAAAATGCTAACTTGGATTGCAGATCTTTTATTTATTCCTCCCTACAACTGTTCAGTCCTTTGTCTTTGTCTGTTTCTACCTCATTCTAATAATCTTCTCTCCGTTTTATTGCTATTTCTTTTATTGTTACCTTTCTCTGCTATTCAGGCTTTTATTTTGTTTTAGCCAGGTCCATCCCTGTGCATAGTTACTCACTCTCACTTAACACATTATACTTTTGTGCAGACCCTGACCCAATTCACCTTTCCACCCAGGTTTCAAGCCTCATCTTCCACTGGAGTGCATTTTCCTTTTGGCTCCAGTTAGATTTGAAAAACAAAACTTTTTCTAAGTTGTAGTGAGGGGCTTCCAATATTTCCAGTCTGATAGTTAGCAACATTTCTGAGGATTTACGGTGGTATTTGGCATGATCACCGTAACAAATTTAGGACATGTTCTGTTGATACATGGTCTACTCTGCCTTTCCTATCACCTGTGAAGTTAGGTGGGAAGTTTTTTAGAGGAGTTGGAACTATGTGATCTTTAAGGTGTCATCCAGCCAGAATTTTTCTGTGACTCTATGACTCTGTGATGCTTCGTAGCTTAAGAGGTGAGTTTAAAGTCTATATTAAGGGTGATGTATGATGATAGGTGAAGCAACAGAGGAATCTTTCCCTTTCTATAACCAGCTACTGGTTGCAAGACCTGTAAGGGAGGGGATTAGGACAGGCCCCTTTAGAAAAGAGCCTGCCAAAATCTTATTTATTAATGTAGTGAGAATGGTTATAAGGGATATTCCTGTTCAAAATTTAGTGTTGTAATTGGCTACTCTACTGGACCCACTGTACTCATACCTCAGGCAGCACACAACCAACTAGAAAAGGCTCGAGCTGCAGCAGTCCTCAGCTCTGCACAGCACAATTATTCCTAATTTCTTGAATGAAAAATTGTCCTATAAATTGACATTAGGAGATTTGGGGTGGAACTCGGGATTTTGAGAACCAGGCAGACAAAATTCTCAGTGGTTTCTCATGTCCAAACTCTTTGGAAATCTAGCCTCAAGCTCTTCATTTTGATGTGGTTCATTTTAGCAAGAGAGGGCAACTTGAGATGATTTTAATTAAAAAAAAAAAAAAAAAAGAAAATTATCCTCTTTACAGACATGCACGTAAAGGGGGGGATAATAAGGCCAAAGCCCTTCATGCTACATTTTAATTGAAGCTGGAGAAGTATTAATCAGAGGGCAGGGAGACATTTCGGAACAATCGGTTACACATCAGATATGAAGCACACCCAAGGCCAGCCCTGCCTGGCAGGACAGAGGGAGAGCCTTGCAAGCCAGCACCATGGCAATAGCCCACATAGGCCTGGCCTGCCCTGCTAGACCCAGAATTTCCCTCACAAAGTACAGCTTAATGCAGCCACTGCTCAGCAGGGATTTTGTCAGCTGCTGCCCCACCCAAGCAAAAGCAAAAGGCAGCTTTTCCCTCTGACTCTTCCCGAAAGTTCTATTAAGGGATTTCCCCACTATTCATTTGCAAGTATTAAATTGACCTGAAATTATTGATGGATCATTCATGCACATAATGGCCACAAATTCTGCCATGTGCTCCTTATATACCTGCCAGGAAACCCATAGAGGTTAGAGGTGCTATTTCTGACTGAGCTGACCAAAACCCTTCTAGGCTGAAATAGAGTAACACTTTACACGCTGTGCTTGTACAAATATGGGTTTTCCACTCATGCTAGATGGTTTTATTGTACTGATCCAGTATATTCCTATTAGGAGTATTTTGCCAATATTGAATGTCAATATTTCTAGAAGGGCAAGTTTTCATAGTGTTGAATATTCCTTAGCTCTATAAAGAAAAGATTGCAGACTTCAGAGGGATGAATCATATCCACACCAATTTCCTGGATTGGACCATGTGTTACCACACTGTAAGAGTCTGTCTGGGAGAAAAAACCCCAAACTTATGTACAAATGGAACAAATGTCTGATACCAGGGAGAAGTGTTTTATCCTAATGAAAAAGCCTGCTTGTTAACTAGGCTTTGCTTAGCATTTTTATTTTTATTTAGAGTGTTCCCACAGGCCTATTAAATTCTCCTATTCTTAAAACTAATTAAAGGGTATTTTAATTATCCAAGATATCTCAATTCATAGATTATAAAATGTAGAAAGAAAAAAACCCCATAGTCTGGAGTAATAGTGTGCAGCTTATTGCAGTTAGAGCTATTTCCCCTGGATCATTGCTCTATAATTCCATAGTCTTCCATATATTCTATTTATTTCCAAAACAAATACTTCTTTTCAGCTTATTTTGATTCCATACTCTTTTCCAACAAAAAGGGTTTTGTTTGCCATCAAATGCTATTTTGTTTTTTTTTTACATAGTCACAGCATCTCTGAGCAGACCTGAAATTCCAGAATCAGTGAATATTTCAGGAAGAACAGGACAGAAATTCACATTTGCACCTGTGTTTGTTTCAACGGTGTAAATGGCTGGTTTATAATCACTGAATATTTGCAAACAGCCACAGTAAAATGCTTCCTGGCACAGATATTAGCTGAAATTAAATATTGCATGCTATCCTTGGAATGACAGCTTTTTCCTACCAATAACTCAGCCCATACATGGAAAACTATAGGCACCATTATCAGATCATCTCAATTAGGACAAAAAGCATATGACAAAATTCTATGTTCAAAAGAATTCACTTGAAATTTTTGTGATCTCACATTTAATCAATTATTTGTTTGCAGAAAAGGAACCACAACATTTCTGATTTTCCTGTCAAATTCATCATATATTGTGAAAAAAGAAACGGAGGAAGGAGAATCACAGGTCAAATCTATGACTGTTGACCTAATTGCTTTAATAGAAGCTGATCTAACAGCTGAAACGCAGGAAAAAATCCCAAACAGTTTTTATTCCTAGGGTGATTTATCTCCATGCTCCCCCAGCATCTGCAACACCGTCCAGTTTCAGTGAGAAAGTTAGGCAAAACTCACTCCTTGTGCCCAGCACCGACCCCTGAAGTAATTCTTTTAGGCAGGCTTAGGAAGAGGAGGAAAGCCAGCTTCCAGAACAGATGGGGTAATGGTAACACCGTTCAACCCCTCACTTGCAGGGCCAAACAGACCCAAGTGAAATATTCTGTGGGCCCTTCCTTTTGTAACCGCGAGCCTCGTGCAGGGCTCCTGCGCTAAAGGGGCTCCATGGAGGCATTTCCTGGTGAGCCACAGGCACAGCGCGGAGGGAGAAGCACACCACCCCCAGCAGCAGCAGCTCCACACAAGGACTAGCTGTGTATAAAACAGAGTCACAGTAAGAGCTCCCTGCCTCACCAGGGAGAGGCTTTGTGTTGCTGTGTCATATCACTGCACCGTAAGCATCTCTGCAAAAAGTTGTAGCAATTTTTAAGCAAGCAAATACTCTTATTGTGCTCAGTAGGTTCACTTGTATTAGGAAGACTTGCAGGACTGGCACCAAACGGGCAATAGTTATTATCCTCTTTCTCTCTCTTTTTTTTTTTTTTTTTTTTTTTTGTTTACACACGTGTGTGTAGAATCATAGGATCACAGAAGTTTGGGTGGGAAAGGACATTAAAGATCATCAGTTCCAGCCCCCTGCCGTGCACAGGGACACAGCAGAGTATATCCACATTACAGCAAACAGAAAATGTAAAAACACATCTAAAAGTGAGGATTTTTTTTTTTTTTTGTGAATGCACAACAGGTGTATCATCTCCTACTAGTTCTGCTCTTGTAGTTACAACCACGGGTCTTCTCTAGTACCTTGTCTGGCATGACAAAATCTTCTGACAGAACCAGCCGTGCATCTTTCTGCAATTCCTGCACCACTTCAGACCCCACCATCCCTTCCTCTGTCAGTTGCAGAGGCACGAGGAGGGTCCCACCCAGGTCTCAGCAGCAGCACCATTACTGAGAATTTGAAATCAAGGCACCAGACAAACATCGGAGAAATCAGCAAAACTAGGGAAAGCATAAGAAAGTGGTGGCAAGTAAGGAATTGTTCTGATCAGGGTGGGAAGCACTGTCCACAGTGCACTAACACTCCAGCCATCCATAAATTACAAGGGGGTTTCTACACCTGCTTCACATGGTGGGGCTCTTCAACCTCAGTGGTTTCACCCTCCCAGCAGCCTCTCGGCCTCTGGAAATTAAAGGAATTGAAATATGTTCGGAATGTTCTCAGCTGCTGCTTCCATGTGCACGTCCAATTCCACAGTGAATGCATTTATAACCTTCTTTTTCCCCTCAGTATTTTTTTGGGGTCATTTCCCAACACTCACTGGTGACCTTTCCCCATGGTGGAGTGGTTCAACAGCTGGCCAGATGTGAGACTGCTGGAAAGGTTGATTGCTCTTGTTTTGAGGTTTTATCCAAAAAAAAAGGTACACTGTGTTTATACTTGAATTATTATTTCGCCTACAGTAATCACTACTATAAAAGGAAGTTCTCCATAAAGGAATTACTCAGCAAAAAAATGTATGTACATATGTTTGAAATAAAAGTTTTTTTTAAAAAATACAAAAATTCTGTTTGCACAGCATGTGAGATAGAATAAAAAAAAAAAAACCAAAACAACCCCACAGTTAAAAATTATATTGAAATATTGAATAATTTTAATGCATACTGGAACACCCACACATTGCAGAATTCAAACCTACAAGTAAAATTGACTACAAAACCAAAATTGGCTTCGTTGGCTTTTATTGCCCTAATCTCTGAGAAATGTGAAAAGCAAACAAAGAGAAAAAATTATGAATAGCAAAAGAAAATGGATTTCAGACCTATAGTTGCAATAAATAAACTGCTTGCAACAGAAATATTTCTTTAGAGCATGCAGTAGAACTTAAATTTGGCACCATCTCTTTCAAACTCTGTTGAAATCTTGTGTAAAAATAAATATTTTTCTTCAACAATAATCAATTAACTTGATGGTTTAACAACTATTTAGGCCTTGAGACCACAAAAATATGAGTGATGACATCACTTAACACAATTTTATATGCAGAACCACCTCCAGGCTCAGAGTTCAGAAATTCAGAAATCTTCAAAGGACATCTTCCAGATGTGCTTTAAAAGGCACACACAGACTTGCAATATTTTCATGGCAGGAGGGTTAACAATTAATTCATACAAATAGTGTTATGTCATTGGCAATCTTCAGGAATAAAACTAAATAATTAGAGAATTATTTCTAAGGCTTTTTGTTTGTTTGTTAGATTTTTTGTACAGAGGTGAATGTATTAATCTTCCCATCAGCGTGGCAAAATGTTCTTTTAGTAGCTGAAATAAAGCTATTACAAGGGGGAAATAAATGAGGAACAATAACAACAACAAATTTAAACCTCTAATGGCATTGATGGAGGAAAAAAAAACCTTCCTGCATTGTTATATTCATTTATTTTTTGTGACTTTCTTTTACCTGATGACCAAATGTAATTAATGAAAAATGCAGTTTATTCCTGGGTGATATCAGGGAATTTTCCATGTTTTCCATTTAAAATAAGAAGCATCTGAATAAATGTTCACTTTTAAAAAATGACTTAATGTACATGTTCTATTGCTCTTTCACTTAAACCTTTCAATTCCTTTCATCGCTGGGGAAGATTTTGAGTTGATGAACACAAAAATGGCATGGTATTCTGTGGAAAAAAATCAAAGCAACCTGTTGTGGAGCTTCCAAGCTCCGAGGGCTCAGACACTTGCATTTTACACTTTGCTGGACCTATCAGATACAGAAATAACTCTGTTTATCTTCTGCACAAGGGTTGTACAGTCGGTGTTCGAGAAGCTAAAACTCCTTCACCAAGTTGTGATTTTGCTAAATACTTGCAGAAGGCAGATAAAAACCAAATGGCCTGTTGGTGCCCCACAGACTTTTACACATCACAAGGCAGCAATTAGAAAGTTGCAATGAAGAACTGGGAAGGGCCAAATAAATTCTAGATCCTAATTAGGCACCAGTAAGTTGGCCACTATTAACTTAAAGCCAGCATCTGGCGATTTAACTGTGCCAGGTTAGCCACAACACAGCATTTGTTCACAGTGAACTGCTAAGCTCACTCTGCTTCTAAAACCAAAGACAAATATGGACAAACTGATTCAAATTAACCAGGACTCACTACTCATTTTATGGAAAGCACTGGGTGTGCCTTGCATCCAGAAGCAACAATTGGTTATGCACTGTGGTGCTACAATGCTCCGCAGCAGAACTGTTTACAAATCTGAAGTATTCCTAAACTGTTTCACTTAAACATTTCTGCAATAAAATCTTATTGAACTGTTGCTTTTATTAATTTTTTACACGCCAGACACCAAGTGAATGCAAGCTGATTTTTTTCCTTTTTCCCTTCTATGCTTTTTTTTTTTTTTTTCTTTTTTTTTTTTTTTTAACTTTACCTACTACTAGCAAATAAACTATCCCTCTTTTTTAATAAAACCACAGCCTTGAGTTTTGGCCCCTTAATAGTAGCCTACATGGTCGACTACCCTTGGTGTTAAATTTTCTTAAATTGTATTTCTGTCAGTATATCATTTTTTTAAGCAATGGACCCTATAATAGCAAGCTCTGTTCTGTCAGGAGTACATTTTAACAGCGTGACACAAGTATTTTTCACTACAGGAGACAAACAATGATATGTATTACATGCAGTAAACATTGCCTTTGGTACATAGGGTTCTCTTAGCATTCATCTGTCTAAAATTTCATTGTGTCCTGCACAGGGAAAAAACCCTGCCTCTCATTATCTATTGCCGAGGGCTGTAGGTTTGTAAAGTGCCAACAACGCATTGTCACATTTCTCACAAAACAAGGGCTTGATTGAATATTACAAGAGCGGTAGAGACCCAGCAAGGTGGATTAGGGGATATTTTAATAGTGAAAACAAAATAACAAACCTTTCGCTGAGCTGCTTAACTAACAGAATTGTAATCAATTTTCTCTTTTTTTCCTTAAAACAGGCCCCTTTTCTCCAAAACAAGTAGGGACAAGAATTTCATAAAATAAAGACATTTTGTGCTTAATAGCATCCTGGCAAGAGGAGAGGGGAAAATGGCAATTTTTCTGTGGGAAATGCACCCATCCCTGTGATTTTACAGAACAGGGATTGTGATAGCAGCAGTTCCGAAATTCACAGTGAATTTACGTAGGGGCTGCAGTTCAATAGTTAATCAGATTGTTATACTCCCAGTTGCTTGGGAAAACAACTTTCCCAGTGCTCATGCACATGAAGTGCCCTCTAGGTACAAGGGACCACCCCTGAGAATCTTTTCTCTGGCATCTTTGTCACACTTTAGGCGGCTGTACACGACCTCACGTGAGCCATGTGCAGCAGGGTCAACCCCTCTTTTTGTGCATCGGGTAGGCTGGGAGTGGATTTATAAATGGCTCAACACCGGCACAATTCTCCCATTCCAAAAACCAGCAGGACTGTGGAGCACTTTGGGAGGCCTCACTGCCTTTGCTGGACTCAAACATGACTTTCCTGCAGCACCTTAAACTGTAAGCACCATAAATGGGCCAGGTGCGGGGAATTATTCAGGAGAATAAAATCAGTCAAAGTGTACAAAATTACTCAGATGAAAAACCAACACATTATTCACTTGTTAATTGATCCTTAAAAGAAATATGACTTTCCCCCTCCCTTTGGAGGTAGAATCATCATGGTCAGAGAAAGAAAACAAGCAAGATCGATTTAATTTTTTAGAGAGTCTGGGTAAATTTACTCCACCACAAAACCATTTTCTGTTGTAGGCAGATCACTCCCAAGCTCTCAGTTCTCTCTATTTTAACATCCAGAACAGGACATTTTCTCAGCTCCAAGGGAACAGACACCTTGGGCAGAAATCCTGCAGTCCCAGGTTCAAATGTATGGCAGAACTTCCTCCCTCAAAATCAGGAAAGGTTTTTAGTGCCAGGGAATTATTGGAAAGGGATTGTCACCACCACTGATCGAAAGTAAGCTGAAAACATCTTGGTCAGATCTTCTGGGCCCAAAGCAGAGAGGTCTGCAGCACACACCAAAGCAGCAGTCTGAATCCAGAGGATAAGGTTAAAACAAGCAGGATGTGAAGCTGAGGAGGGAGAGAGGGAAAGGGGGAAGCAAATGTCTTTTTAAAAGGTGACAAGACTTCTTAAAAGGCTGTTATGGAAATTACCAGGGATTTCTTCTTCCTCAGAATATTTTAAATGAAAGCCCTGGCATACAAAACGTCCAGTGGATCGATCAAGGAGAGGCAGATACACAACTCTTTATCCCAGGCACATAGTTCATTTTGCATCTGATAACTGTTGGCTGTTGTCAGTGCTGTTTAATGGCTGGGGGGGGTTAAAGGAAGAGAAATTTACAGCTGTTTCACAGAGACAGAGAAGAGATCATTTGCTCTACATAGCCTTCAAAAAAAGAAATATAGAGAGGAGCTGGCATTGGTAAATGCTGAGTTTCCTTGCCAAAGCCTGTAGCCTTATGAGATTCTCTATGCATCTTCTCAGCAGAGCTGAAGAAGGTTTGGCTGGAACAAAACTGCTTCTCACCAGCAACATCTGCTACAAGATCTGGAGATCTCTGTCATAACAAAGCCTGTTTTCAGATTCCTGCTCTCCTGTAGGTGCCGAGTGCCAGATGAAGGGGCTGGAACAGGATAAATGGACTCTGCAGGCCCTATATCCAACTGAGAGGGAATTGCCATAAGAATGGGGAAGCGCAACCATAACCTCCCATCCAAGGGCCCTTCCGACAAACTCTGCTTTGGCAGAACCAAAGGACGGTTCACAGCAGGCGTTCAGGAGAGACTTGGCAACATTATGCTGAGTTCCTTTGGCAGTGCAGGTCTGTAAGTGTACAAAAATAACTCCAAGATTCTTAGGTTGAAATTTCGGCTCTGGGTAAAAAATTCCTGGGTTTTTTTTAAGGAAACTTCCCTGTCCAACCATGCAGGAGCCACTCTGGCAGTCACGCTGCTGAGCTGCAACTAAAGCTCAACTGGGGCAGCCCCAGTGACCTGACAGAGACAGTTCCCGTGTGGTTCCCCACACTCATAAGCCAGACCAGGCTCCCCGTGGCAGAGTCCTGGGTGTCTGGATCCGTGAAGCAATTTATTCAGGGCGCAGTAACACAAACATTTTGAGCTGGTTCCTCTGAGGAGGGACCCCTAACTAAAGAACCCCTGGGCTTTTGTCCCCTCACAGTCCAAGCTCAAGGCTCTCTGGTGTCTTCCTGCTGAGCCATCAGCTCCTGCCTTTCTCTGAGTGCCCACAGGTCCCTGAGTATGCAAAGCAGAGCTACCTGCACAGGCTGTGCACTTCAACACATTTAACTCTTTCCTAACTGGTATGTCTCCAGTAGGACCTGTCTGAGGGGGCTCCCACCAGCACTTCCTTCACCCTGACAGAAAGGAGCTGAAAAACTGGGGATGCAGGGAAAGGTCATGGAGCAGGATGGTACTGGGCTACAGGAGACTATTAGGAAAAAAAGTACCAGGGAGGCTGGGAGAGAATCCTAGGTGCTGCCACATCAGCCAGCGCTGCTCAGGGAGCTACTGCCCAGAGCCTTCACTGCTTTACCCATCCAGCCATTACGTGTCAGATCTGCAGCCTGACCTCTCCCACCTCTCCCTTTCTCACAGCATGGTGGGGAAGGGGTTTCAGCAGCCCTGCTCTCTGCACCAAAAGAAATAAAAAAAGAAGTAATTATTTGACCCATTTCCACTCCTTCATTTCTAAAGAATGCAATATTGAGGCATCAGTGACAACTGTGTCTTTAACACAGCTGATCTATAAGGACTGCCAGGTAATTAGGTTGCTGGATTTCTTGAGACTACAGAAAAAGCCAGGAAGCCCACGGTGGGCACACGTGCCGTAATTGCTGAGTAACAAGATGCTCACCCATCTGTCCAGAGTCTTGTGCATTCATTCACTCCAACCCCGCTGACAGACACAGAAGGCCAGCCTGACTTCAGCATTCACAGGTGACATTGCTAGAAGAGGCTTGCCCCTACCTGCTTTTTACTACAGCAATTAAATATTCATGCGTTTGCTACAAAGCTTCTAAAGCAGATGAGAAATACTCATAAAACTAGATTTAAATCACCTCACCTTTGGTATTCCATCCCAGACACTTTGCAAATGCTGGAAAAGGTGTTGACTACTCCTAAATAAATGCATGTGGGGGTAAAAACAGAGACAAACTTCACATGCTGCTCACAGCTCTGTGTCAGTGCAGCAGCCTAATGTAAAACCAAGTCCTTGGCTAGTGCTACCATGAGACTTTCATGTGCAGACCAAAGACAAAGCTGGAGATCTGCTCTCCTCCCTTGTGCATCAAGCTCGTAGCAGAGGAGAACAAGCAAGCAGGAGAAGCTAAAAGCAGGCTGGATTTTTCGATAGTCATTACTGCGTATCCTTCACCATCCTCAGACACAACTCCCTTTCTTGTACCTCCCCACCACAAATTTTGGGTGAAGATTAAAAAAGCTCTAAGATCCGTTGTTATAACTCACAAACTAGAAATTCTGTGCTTCGGTGCAAGCAGCGACTTGGCTTGTGGGACTTTCTGGAATCACTGCAGCAAGTCGTGAATGATGTATGAAATGAAAAATCCCTGCTCACTGCACACAATTCAGATAGTAAAATCTCCCTGGAGCATTAAAAAAAAGCACTTGAACGTGTCATTTTATTTTTGTCCTGTGCCAGAAGACTCCCTCATCTCTCCCCAAGAACATGCAGATACCTCAGCCATCACCAGAGATGAGAAACACTCTTGGAGCTAAAGTAGATGGGTTCAGTTTACACAGTGTTTCCAGGAAAAGACACAGTGACCTGGAGCAAACCAGACAGAATTATATTGGACTCAGGCCTTCCTCCAAACACGGGTTTTTGGTCATTTTTTAAAGTAATATCTAATCTTATCAGCCTGACTCTATAACTTGATTGACCTTTGGAGATTGCATTAAGGAAACAACAACAGCATGCTCAATGCAGTTAGGACCATGAGGAAAAACATTTGATAAAAATATCATGTGTGTGACTAGACATCATTTATGTTCGGACAAATACAGCAGCATGCTTTGAATTCAGGCCTTTATTCTTTCTTACCCCTTTACTGGAACTTTTTTCCTGGCCTGCCCTTTGGTGGTGACCTTTTAAATCTGGCAGAGCCAAATGTCTGTCTGCTGCCACAATTTAGCCATCTTTTGACTTGCTGCATGTGGTGCTAGTACAATGGGATAGGAACTTTTTCTCGTGGTTTTTGAATTGTCTGGGGTTTTTTTGCTTTTTTTTTTGTTTGTTTGTTTGTTTTTCTTTTGGAGGGAGGGGGAAGCTGTGGCAGCAGCAATACAGAACTCAGATGAATGTTGGATTGCTCTCAACAGGGATTTCTTCCTTACCAAAGCTGCATGCAGCGGGCAGCCTCTGCTCACACACACACACACACACAGAGCCCCCCTCATCCCTTCCTCCACATCCAAAATGACAGAAGATCTCCAGAATTAATCTTGCAGCAAAACCACTCAGTTTGGAGCACACAAACTGTCACTCTTTCCCAATCCCTAAGAAGAGGGGAGTTGCCCAGTTTGCTGGTGTTCATTTTGAGCAGAGGGAGGATGGAAAACTGACAGCAGGAGTACAAATCTACGGAAGAGTGATCTGTCCAGATGCAGAAGTCTTGGTGGCTGCATTTAGTTTTAGGAACAGAAAGCAGGGGTCCCATCTAAAGACAACTGATGTTGTCTTCTCTTGACAAGTTTTCTTAAATTTGCAATTTAATAATTTTTCCTCCCAAATTCCGGTGATGAGGAAGGACGGTCACTTACACTGGCATGGCGCATCTGTCATTTTCAGCATGCTGAAATTTCGGGGCAAGCAGCTGTTAGCCCTTCCACTTCTCTTGTTTCTTCCTATGAACAGCAGAGCTGTGCCTACTCCTCCCCCTTGTACACAGCAGAAGGAAGAAGGGATGGGGGGATCACCAGACACCGTCCCTGAGGCAGGGGCAGACACAGAACTTCACATGTATCCTCCACCCATCAGCAGTCCTGCCTTCAGCAAGCAGCTCTGCAGCGAGGACGGATTAACAAACTGGATTTTTTTTAACTGGAGCAAACCAAGAAGGAGACAGCAAAACCTCTGCTGGTATCTGCTGTATTCCTCCTGTCGGGAAGATGCCATCTCTGGGTGTCAGCACCCAGTCTGGACAGCAAAGCCCTGCTGGCAGCTCCTGCAGCACAGGGGCGATGGAAGGATGCTCTCCAGTGCCTTTTCTCAGCAAACACACCAGGTCTAGATTAGGTTTGGTTTCACAAGAGCTCAGCTAGAGCTTAAGGAGCCGAAGAACCAGGGCTTAAAAGCATGGATAAAACAGTTCTTCAAAATTTGGGGGTGAGAGGGTTAGTTCCCGAGTGCCTTGCAGGGATAGTGGTTTCCAGGCTTACAGTGACAAAAACATCTTTCCACTCAGGCAAGATTTTTTTCTGGGAAACTTAACATGCTTGCAATCATTTTCTAAATCTGTTTCTTTCTCATTCCAATTTTTTTTTTTTTTTTTTTTTTTTTTTTTTTTTGGGAGGGAGGAAGAGAAGGAGTGGGTAAGAAATACTTGTCCCCCATACCAGCATTTTAATACTCTGCTTAAAGCAACAGTATGCTTGTTATATAATATTGACAGTATTGCACAAATAAGCCAAACAGGAGGCACGTGGGAGTTGGTGGCAAGAACTAACTTCTTCATGAAGCACACCTTAAACCCGGAAGGATAAGGAGAAAGAGCTGGGTCTGAGAAGCAAAGGATTTATGGTGGTTAAATCAGACAGAATTATAAAGTGGTTGCTTGTCTGCTAAAATAACCTTACACATATATTTTTACAAGCACATACATAAAATAGACAAAAATTACTTTTTCAACAGGTCGTGAAGAAAACTATTTATCTGCCACCATAGTGAGATTATGTGATTAATAACAAGATTACTCAGGAAAGTTAATGCTGGAGTTATTTGTTCAGACACAGTGCATACCTATCAAGACTGATAATCTGGCAAATTACAGTAAATTTTGCAAATATATACTGGCTTTTACTCAGAGTAAACCTCAGGGCTCTTGTAGCAGAGGAGGTATATTTGTGCAAGGAGGGAAAAGAGGTGGATGAAAGCAAGCACCTGCTCACCACAGCAGGGAGAGGCTGTGCTTGGAAATATCCCGTGGCCAAATTGTTGAATAACTTGCACTGGGTGCTACCACCCACCCCACGTTTTTCAGGGGTGCTCTTACAAAACACACTTGTATGATTTACCTGTAATTATCAGGTGAGAACCTAGGAGGAACAGGGAGAATAAAGAAAGATGCTGTTATAGGAAAACGCTCAGGCTGTGCTGCACTTGGGGACAGAGAGTAATTGGGACCCTGCCTGGGACCCATCAGGGGTCGGAGTGAAAGGCCTCAGAAGAGCAGAGAAGACACCCAGCGTTGGATGTGTGCTCTTTGTTTTGCTCTCTGACTCCCTTCCCAGCAGTTCACTCCGCATTATGACTGAATTAGGTGAGGAGGTGCTGGGGGAAGCGCTCTTGGCTAACTTCACAGCACAGCCAGGCTCATTAAAACCAGCACATTTGCTGCAGTGCGTGCAGCATTTCCTCCAGGTTTTAAGATTGTTTTAGTAAGTGATGTTCTGAGCAGAAAGAATACATTTTAATTGACTTTTTAGTGGCCCTGTTCTAAGCATTCAATGTCACGCTGGATTTTAATATTTTTTTATTTCTACATGAAGCATAAAATAGTATGAATGCAGCATCTTAAAAAAAATGAACATATTCTTCTAGAAGCCTAAAGCTGCTAAGTACACAGCACATGCTCATTAGTGCAATTTTGGAGCATGAAGAGAAAGTGAATCGAGAACCCAAGGTTCATGAGCATCAACACAAAACCTCAGGGCTTTCTGGTAAAGTTTTGTCCCACCTCCAAGTGCTGCTTCCCAGGAAAGCTGTGGAGAGCAGAGCCCATGCCTAGACTTGGACCATTAAACCATTCCCAGCAGCTTGATTTGGGGCAGTGGTATGTAGGATGAGCATACAAATAACCATCCTTCCTGTCAGAGACAAACAGGCGAGGTTGTCACAGGTGGCAGAACTTGGATTGACATCCTAGACAAGGCAACAAGTGCCTGGCCAGGATGAGAGCCCTGGGTTTGAGCTTTCCCTGGACCAGGGAGGCTTGTCAACAACACACAGAGAACAAGGACTCAGCAATTCAAGACGGGCTTGCAGGCAAAGCCATTCTAATTGTAAAGATTTGGCTCTGCTGAGGCATGTTTCTAAATTAATAGGCCCTATACCTTTCAATAGGATTATTCAGGCTACACCAAGTCAAGCATGTAGGACATGTTTGCAGGATTAGATTTAATGTTATTTTGGTATAAAGCATTCTTAAATGTATCAGATTACAGATTAAGCAAGGAAGCCAGCAAAAACTAGTGCAGAGCAGCTTGTTACTGCAATTGCCCTCCTCCTCCTTAACACTTTATATAAGGTAGATAGACACATTAGTCTTATAAAGACTTCTTTGAAAAGGTTTTTTTAGTAAATCCAAACATCAGATCCTAGAAAATTCTGAATTGTGTGTAAAATTTGTTTAACACAAATTAGAAAAGGAGAAATGAAGTCTGGTTTTTTTATGGGAAAATGAGTTTGTAAGTTTTCTATTGTCTTAAAATTTTGCTTTTTAGTACAATTTTTGAGAAAGAGTAGTAGCTCTGAATTGAGCTCAGTCCTGACTTCAGGAAAAAACTCTCAAGATTTATGTAGAAACAACGATAGTGACAAAAGATAAGAAAATAATTAACAATGATTGCAATTTCCATCCCTAATCTACAGCCTGTAACTCGTTTGAACTATCCCTACCTAGAAATCCTTCCTTAAAATGTATCTAAAAGACAAAACCAAGTTCAGTGATTGTTACTTGAACTAGTGTTAGAATTTGATAAAGAATATTAAATTCTGTTTCTTAGAGTGAACATATTTACAGAGCGGGTAATTACCAAAACTATTTGCATCAATTTCAATACATATTTCTCTTGCAAGCATCTGCAAAGAAATAATATTATGAAATAGAATAAAATAATATTTATTTTATCTCCTGGTAGATCAATATAATAAACACTACCCACTAAGCTAAAACCTTATGGCTTGGACACTTGCCATGAACAAAAATCAGCTTGGGTTCTCAAGCCTTTTGAACATTTTGAGCGTTATATCAAAATATATATAAGAATATCGAGAGAGACGTGATTATTTCTGTACATCACATCTGAGCTTTGTTAAAAACAAAGGTGTGATAGCAGCAATACAAGAGCAAGGGTGCATTTGCTTCCTGGTGTAGGATAGTGTTTCCTTAATTAGTCCAATGTGTCAATTACAGTATATTCAAATGTACAATTTGACATTCTCACTCTCACCACCCCGCTTCAAAACTCTAAAAAAGATACAATAACATGCATAATATTCTCTGTTCTTACCTCCCACCCCCAAAATATTTTATCTTTACATGTTGTGCAATTATCACTTTCATCTGCTATGTGCCAACATGAGATATTATCATTTTTGCAAATGAAAGGATGAAAAGGTTTAAATTCCACTATTACAGAACGCCACTTCACTCAAGACCTGCAGGAGAATGTCCCAAGGAACAACATTCCAGAGACACTCTGCTCTTTATAAAATTGGTGATTTTCTGCTCATGAAAATTTCCCTGTGCTGTGTTTTGCTATGAAATGGATCAACAGGGTTCACTGTACTCCCAAAGGAAAACATCTCGGAGTTAAATAATTGGGATCATTGTGCTCTTTGAAAAATAGGTGCCAAATACTCTCCAGCTGCTGGTAGCCACAGTTCTGATGGCAAGGGGGGAGAGGGACTGGTCTGTGGGTTCCTTATCCTGCCACTCCATCACAGCATTTTAACACGTGTCTAAATTAAGTCTGCAACTGACCGTGCCAATTGCCACGGGACTGTCAAAATCATCAACTCGCAGAGTCATTTAAACCCAGTCCTGACTGGTTTAGAGAAGATGAGACCGTGATCATCACGCAGGTACCTGTAGAACGTGGGATGCAGAATTCCCCAGTGATTTTTATGTGTGTATATCACACCAAACAGATACACAGAGATTTGTGGATGATTTGAAAGATTTATATAGAATTTGATCGATTCATACATCCAGCAAAGAAAGATGCATGTTTCTAGAGATAACTTGGACATCCTTTTTACTCTTTTAAATGAAGGATCTACTGATCTCCAGAGCCATTTTCAAATGTCCCAATGAGATGCAATGAGACCCAGGTGTTGAAAGGCCAATTGATTCAGGATAAGCAAGAAGCAGCTTCAGGAAGATGTAAAGGAACAGCACCAGAATTACATTCCAGGGGAAGGAGGTGTGGAGCAAGCAAAGCTTTTTGAGAAGTCAGACTCATTGCTTCAGATATTTGCACCTGAAAACCTTCAAAAATTCCAGAATATTTCGACCCCAAATGCCCCAAATATATAACTAGTAGGTGGATTTATTAAAAAGTCACCCATTAGCATACCAAGGAATCTATTGGGAAATTAGCCATCAAAAAATAATGCATTTAGTAAGGTATTCCCAAAATACGGATTCTTAAAGACTGCTATAGTTAAGGCCAGTTTCATTTGGAAACTCTAAGTTGCATACTGTGTATTTTGGTTTCCAGATCCATCGTGAATATAATTAACTTCAGTGAGAAGTTAAAAAAGAAAGCAATTTCTAAAGTCAGGAGGGCTAAAGAAGAGTGTTACAATGCTAACCCATTTTGATTTTTACATGTTGTTCAAACATTCATATCCAGAAAGAAATGCTATATCTTTTCTGGAAGACTTGAAAAATACAGTAAATAGCAGGTAACAAAATTCAGTAATAGACCTTTTAATTACATGGCAGAGACTTGAGGGTTTTTTTTCAGTTTTCAGTGTAAAATGTCCTCAAAAATTAATTAAAATTTCAAACAAATTAAAAAAAAATAGAAATGTGTAGTTTTTTTAAGGAACAGATATACAGCAGAAATCAGAACTTTTTAAAGACATCTCTGTGTTAGGCTATTAGAACTAGATATAATTCTACTACATTATGCACAGATGCTTTGTTTCACATAAGCTTCTGGTCAAAAAAAAATTCAGATTTTTGCCAGTTAAACCTTGGATATCTAATCCCATGCCACAATGTAGTTGATGATATTTATTCCTGAAGTTAATAACTTTATTATGGGCATTATTTTAAAGATATTTCATGAGAAGTACTGGTCACAAAGTCACTTCTGAGAGGAAAAAAAAAAATTGCAAGGATGAAAATGAGAAAGTCACATTTCTCTTATAAGAGGTTACAGGGAACACTGAGCAGAACTACAGAATTGTTGTTCTTTTGCCAGGAACATTATCCCATCCTCTGGTCCTGCAGAATTACTCCGGCTTCCCCAAAATCACTGCTTTTATTAAGCTTTTCTGAGCTGCTCTGTATTGGCAAAACCTTTGTAGTAAAATAATTTTCCATCAAAATACACGGCACTGTAGTGCTGTAATGAAGAGCTGTAGGACAGGCTTTAAGAGGCACGGTACTTTCATCTGAAAAGTCTCCTGAAATTCTTTGAACGTTTCCAGGGGATTAATGAGGTATTTTGACAACACACGAGAAGCGTCTGGTTTTCAAGAAGCCCTATAAGAGGGAAGATTCACATTCTTGAAAATTAAACTGTGTATTTTAAGCCACTAAAAATAACACAATTATTAAAAATTTGGCAGCTCTGAAGAAAAAATACCAGCAGATATGGGGAAACACATGGAACTACTGAAGAGCATCAAACTTGAGTACACACATTTCACAGCATTTCAACATGACTTAAACACCAATTTTAACAGCTTAACTGAATGTTTCTTATTAAAAGCTATCACAGATGAGCTAAAGAAAGAACAAGCTAAACTGGCCAGAGTGTAACTAAATCAAAAGCATTATTCTTTGCAAGTTGGGTGGATTAATTGTGTGTGTGTGCATCACTCTCCTTATCCCTTTCAACAACTGTTAAGGTGTTTGGAGGTTTTCAAAACCTTTGGCAATTAGTGGAAGAGAGAATATTCTTGCCTTTTTTTTCCTCTCTCCAAGACACACTAAATGATACCATTTATGTAAATTTGGAAGAACATTCATCGCACACAGCAAAATTAGAACAAGTGTATCGCCACACCTACCATTTTAAAAAGTATTTTAAAATATTTTTAGAGCATATTCCTGCAAACTACTAGTCCCTTGAATGCTTCAATGCATTGCAACAAGGATATTAGTGTGTACATAAGGGTTCAGTTCTAAAAGCTTTAGTGAAGAAAGTGGACCTCTAAAGCCTCACTTCCATAAACACCTCAATATTCCTGAAAACCCAGTGTGCTTAAATCTTTAAAGGTCTACCCTTGTTTAATCAAGCTGGGCAAGAAACATGTTGAGGAGGCATTTCGAAAAAATTTATAACCCACTACTCAGGAAAATATCCACACAGAGTATTTATACATGCATTTAAGCAAGCTGATATCTTGGGTGTTTGCAGTACTGCCCGTGACATGAGAGAGGAATGGGATCTGCTAATCAGCACCAGGCCACAAGACATTTTAAGTCTTTCTAAGCACTCCTACACAATAATTTTTTTAAATAATAATTGCCTTTAGAGTGCAAGCAGTTGTACAGGAAAAAGCTGCTTCCTAAATTCTTCTCTTTTCAAGCTGCTCTGAGGCTAAATATTTTACAGAGGCAGCATCTTTATAATGCTTCTGGTTGAACACTACTTTCTGTGGTCAAGTCTCATTATTTATAAGATCTTCTCCAATACCCAGTTTTAGAGACTCGGCTTTTCTCAGGTCTTTCAACCAGCAAGTGGGGGAAGAGGAAAAAACCCAACGTGTTCTGTCCCTTTCCTCAGGAATGGTGATCTACTCATTTTCATAGCTCTTCAGTGGTCCTTTTAAAGTTTGCTGTATATTTACAAACAGTATCAATACTGAGGTGGAGGGGAAAGGGTGGGGGGAGAGGATAGACCTTCTGTCATCCTCCTCCCCATTCTCAATAAGGTTCTAGATGTGTTTAGGGGCAAAAATTCCACCCCAATATATTAGTTTTGTTAATCCTTTTCTTATGATCTTACTTGCCTGGCTAGGGAAATGATGCAAAAAGTAATAAAAGTTCTAATTCAATTTCCATGTTAAGTGGTGGATTTGGGAAAAAAAATATATATATCAGAAAACATATTCTTTGTGTTTACTAAGAGATAGGCACTCCAACATTTAGTGTCAGGGAGCTGGAGTTAAAACCAGAAACGGCAAAGATAATTTAGCTGCATGAATGCCTGCTCTTCAGTAAAATGCTGCCAAAATTAAATAGGAATGAAACAGCACTTTGTAGTCATTGGTCGCTCAGCGGGGTTTGCGTAGTTAAAAACCTAAGTGAAAAGGGTGATTGACCTACATTGCAACTAGCTTAGCACAGCTGTACTT
Organism: Anomalospiza imberbis; assembly: GCF_031753505.1. Lineage (NCBI taxonomy): Eukaryota > Metazoa > Chordata > Aves > Passeriformes > Viduidae > Anomalospiza > Anomalospiza imberbis. Next base: position 71,326,804 of record NC_089685.1, on the reverse strand, counting down.
TCATATTTCTGCTGCATCCGAGGAAGCTCATTATTTAATACAACTGAGTTACATGTAATTGTCGGTCTTTTATTTTACACTTCTAGGGGCCAGATATTAATTTCAAACGTGCAGCAGGCGTTAGCGTGCATCTGGAAACATCCACGGCTGCCCATTTGCAGGCAAGGCTAAGAGAAGGGATTGCACACAGTGGCACCTGAAATTAGGAGGCTGCCCAGGGGTAGGAGAACCTCACGAACATACAGAAATCAAATGAGCAGATGGAACAGAAAGCAAATCCCTTGGCACCCCAAAGGCAAACGCTCTGCTGTTTCCCTCTTGTTTCGAGCAGAAGCAGCCCAGAACGTGCAACCAAAGCACATTTCACACAACTCATACCTGCGGTTTAAATAAGTAATAACATTCCAGTTAACAACCAGTTTGACATGTTAACAGCCCAAGGGCTGTTAACATAATGACTGGTCATTAATGGCAGTAATGACAGATTTCAAAGGGAATATTGTGCTTCTAAATGGACACACTGCCAGTCAGAAGAGAGGACAGAGCAGGATAGGCTGATGCATTAAGATGTCACCGTACAGCTCTGGAGGAAAAGAAGGGGAGGAATAAAAAAGTTCTTGCATATTTCACTTACTATAAACGGACTTGAAATATTAGCGTAAACCTAAGTTCCTCAAATTAAGTCTTCACTTTCTAACCCAGGAGTGTATAAGCAGAAGACAGAAGCCTGCAGGGGAATTATACTCTGCATATAATTTTCAGGGAGTGTGTTATTTCCAACGCTGAGCCCTATCTTTGCTCAAGTCTGTTCCCATCCTCGTTCACAGAACGGAGCTCGCTCCTGCCGCGGCCACCCCGGCACCCCGGTGCCGTACGCCACCTTGGGAACCGCTGGAGTGCCCTTCATGAATCAGATTTCAGGGCAAAGCCTCTCACACCCGCAGCATCTTTCAAGCTCCTTACTTCATTAAAGATTCCTTCCATTCCCCCAATCCCTCCTGATCAGGAGAAAAAGGTTCTAATGTAGTATAATTAGCTAATTTTACCAAAGAAGACAGCTAAAGCAAAGCAAGTTTTGGAGTTCTGAAGATGCAGAGTATTTATAAGGAGCTCAAAGTGGGGACCTCAGGGCTCAACTGCAGCACGAGAGCGTGCATCAGGGCTGAAGGAGGGTTGTAGCTTTTTTGGCAGGCATCTCTAAATGAAAGATACTGGAAGTATTTTTGCAAACAGGCAAAGACACAATCACACCATTTACAAAGTTAAACATGAATGCTAGAGCACCCAAACTGGCTACATGATTGCTTGTAGCATCTGTAGAATGCCTGTCTTATTGAAAGGCATAATGAACACTGAGAGACAAGTTAATAAGCAATTTTACTCTTTATAGTATCGTTCAAGCCACATATCCTCTAGAGGGCACCACATAAATTAATAGGAAGCCAGAACAGTTTTATACGCAGCGAAGACTCCCTTTATGGTTAAAAAGAAAAAAACCTAAGAAGATAGTTTGAAAACATAATCGAACTCTAATGTGATCATTAGTACAATGCAATTTGTTCCTTAAATTCATATCAAGTGGGTTGCTTAATATGAAAGCTTATTTGACTACAAAGCTAGAGAAAATTTAACTAGTCTGTACATTAGCACTAAAAAGATCACTTTTATAGGTTCACTGCATAACTAAGTAGATAAGATGCAATGAGGCAAATGACTATCTGCAATTAACTTAAGTGCATCAGTTTGAAGTTTAGTGTAAATACCAAGTTTAAATCTGTGCACTCACCAGTATCACCCAAAAAAAAAAAAAATCACAACAAAATAGCTTCATTAAGACTCAATAAATCCAGAGACAAAAAGTCAGAGACATCTTAAAACCAGTTATAGGATTTCTCATGTATGCAGGTTTCACGTGCAAAAGTAAAAGGTGTTATGTATGAAGAAATAAATGAAACACCAGTTTGAATGTAATCATGACAAACAACAACAACAACAAATCTCCTTTCTCTGAATCACTTAGTATGAGTTTTAACAATCTGTTAGCAAAATATTTACTGCTGTTAAACCCTCAAAGACCAGAGTGCAAGAGCGTGTGTGACTGCATCTGTGCTGGGGAAATGCTTTGCTCATATCTTTGCTACCACATCATTTCTGGTTTTGATTTTAAACATTTGATTTCAAAACATTAGATCTGCTGCACTAGCACTTGGGAGATTCAGTAAGCTCAAAGTCTCCAGTAAATTTGGAACTCAGATGAAACAGCCATAGCAGCTCTCTCGCTCCTGCAGGCATTTGTTGTATAAAGATTATTAAAATGGGTTTTAAATATTGGGATGTTACTTCCCCACACCAAAACCTTTTTCAACTCCTCTCTACACACACACTCACCTAAAGACCACAAGCAACCTAAGTTCATGTACAACAATTCCCTTCTGTTCCAACAGCTTTTAAAAGTGAGGTTTTGTTACCTACTACTTTGGCAGCTTTAACACAACGGGTTTAAGATGCAGCCTCTGTTCTGAGTTCCCAGCAGTCTAGCTTGGGTTCAGTTCAGAGCTTTAATAGGTAGCAGAATGCTTTTACCATTAAGTAGCCTAAGCCCATCTGAAGAACCTGATCTGCCTTTCAGCCCCAGCTCAACAAATGCACAGTGCCTTTGTGAAGGTTTTTGTCCCACTCTTTTTTTTCTAGAGGCAGTTACGTGGAGAGCCAGAGTACTGACAGTTGTCAGTGCTTTAGTCCTGATTCCTGTTCCTGCCTACTCATGGTGTATAACTTGGGAACTGATCAGTGTGTGGGAACCTCCTATTTGGTACTTGTACTTAAGTGGAACTTGGAAGTTAACGCATTCAAAAAGAATTTTAATTTTTCCCTAATGTATTAGCGACTTCGATGCCCCTTTAAAGGGAAAAGGCTTCACTAAAGGGGCAGGGAAAATATTCCCAGAAGTTCACCTTAGCCTAGAGCAGCTAGTCTCATTGGACCCCCTCCACAGGGAATGAAGGAAAGGTGTTACTGTAGGAAATAGGTGCTCGGAATCACCCCAGAGGAGCCTTTTCTCTCTATTTGCTATTGGGAGCCCAGGGACACTAAACTTCCCAGTTAAACTCCTGTCCTGAAAAGCAGCCCTATTGACACACAATGTGTAGATAAACTATCCTGGTGCTGCTCACCAGTACTTTGCTACGCGTTATTCCTCAAATACTTTTGAGAACCTAGGTCCCTGAGCAAACAAAAGATAGAAAAGCAGGTGCTGATTTGCTACCTCTAGCAAGTGGCCGCAGGTTAGCCAGCATCCCACCTGAGCCACCAACTGAAACCAGGAGCAGAGTGAGTTAGAGCTCAGGCTCATGGTTATTAAAAATGGGGGAGTCTGTTGGCTATCCTGCTCCAGCTTCCAACAGCTGAGTGCCAACCTTCATAAAGCTTGAGTGCCACAAACGAAATCCCTTGGCAAACTAAGAGGACAAAGGCGAAGATGGGTGAAACATTCCTCACCTGCAGGGCTCCAAGCCTGCCCTGAAGCTGGGTGAAAACTACACAGCTGGTTTCAGGCTGCGACACCCGGCCACCACTGTGCTGCCAGGAGGAGGAGGAGGAGGAGGAGGGGGAGCAGGAGACCACCACCTCCCCAGGAGCACGGTGCTGTGGGAAGCAGGGGGGAATTACTCTCCTCTACACCAGTATCAGCATCAGAAATCTGCCAGCCACCTCCACAACCTGGTTGCGTGCGCTTTTTGACTCGGATTTTAATTCAGTCTCCATATTTCAGTGTTTGTTTCCTCATCTCCTCAAATACTCAGCCTTGCAGCCCTGCCTGTGTGAGAGCAGCTCTGTAGGAAGGGCTGAACAGATTTCCCAAACTTGTCAGCGAACGGAAGAAGGCCGTGACCTACCTCAGATAGTCTCTGCGACAAAGGATAAGGTTGGCTTTGGTGTACAAGGTAGAGCCCACCTCCCCCAGGCGACAGTCACAGCAGGCACATTTCAGGCAGTCTTCATGCCAATATTTGTCCAGGGCCTTTAGAAGATATCGGTCTTTAATCTTACGGTTGCAGCCAGCACAACCTTTCGGCTTGGTGTCTGGCTGGACTGAGAGCATTTGTATACCTGAAATACAGTAAGACAAGAGAAGACTGAAAATAGATATTCTCTCAAGTACAAAAACTCTTGCCCTTTTCTTCCTCCACCTCTCTGCTCCCCCCGCCACATCCAGTTCATTTAAAAGTCAATGGTGTAGGTAGGATAAAATAACCTAGTCAGTCCACAGCGAGCTGAAAACAAGGCTAAGATAAATTTGAGAGCAGAAACTTCCACTGCTCTAAGTTCCACAGCTTCTCTTTAACACCTCATTTACCTGGTCTCTTTGCTGAAAAGAAAGGAGATTAAAAAAATAACATGAAATATTAGAACAGTCCCGTTGAAAAGTCATCCAGTTTCAGTCACAGTACCCAATACTTAGCAATGCAAAATTTAAATAAACAGCACTTCTCTAATACTTAGCAACCCAAAATTTAGATAAACAGGATATCTATATGGAAAACATACTTAAATCCACACATTTGGACTTATTTGCACTATATGTATAGAATATAAAAGAACTTCAGTTTTTAAAGAAGAAAAGATTTGAGCTTTTAGAGGCACTGAACAAGAGTTTATGAGAGATTTGACACATAAATTTTGATGCTGGCAAGAGGGTGTTTTGTTTTTTAATATTTTAGTTCTTTTTAGATGTATTAATGAAGCGATGAGATTTCCAAAGACTTCAGCAGCAACACAGTGGACAGACCTCCTGAAAAAAATCTGACTTAAAATAATCTGCACAAGGCCAGAGAGGTTCTAGTTTGTCAAGAAAAAAAAAAAAAAAATGCTGCCCTGCTTTCCAATCCCAGTTTTAGCCAACAGCTACTTCAGGACAAGGAGCACAGTAGTGTCCATTAAGTATATATACACCTTTTGATGTAATAGCTGAGAGCATTTAAAAAACCATTCAAACACCTGAAACACTGTTTAATGGACAGAACCAGCGAAAAGGGGAACGCAGCTGAGCGATATCACTCAGAGCAACACAGACAGCTTCCAGGGATCCATTCAAAAATCAATTGCCCTCAGCTTTACAGTAAATGGGGAGAGGTCACTGCCCCAAAGTGCTCACAGACTGGTCTCCCTGGCTAGCTGCATGAACTGCCACCCCAGTGCACTCAGACTAATTCTCTCACAGTTACCTCTTAGGATAAGCAAAATAGTAGCCCTGTGGATGTTTTGGTGGACATCAAACAGGGACAGGAGAGAAGGGAAGACCCGACACGCTGTTCAATAGGGGGCTACCTCACTGCTTTAAAGCCAGTGATGTAACTTCAAAAAGATGCTACTCACTAGAGCGTGCCTGAATATTGCAATGAGAATTTGTCAGGATTTGGGGAGATTCAAGATGGGGAATGAATGCTGTTGCCAACAGCCAAATCCTACTCCAACCTTTGGGGTTTGGAACCCTATTATTATCATCCAGAGATTGGGAAAGGTCGAATAGAGTCTCATAGCAAACAGGAGCAAATTCAAGAGCCCCTCACCATGAACACTCTACTACCTGGAGTTAAGAAAGCTTGCCAGTGTCAGCTTCTGTCAGCAGACCTTGGCTGGTGCTGTAACACACCACCACACACAGGCAGGCTCAGGGAGCTCGAACACAGATGAGTTGGGGGTTGTTTGGTTGGGTTCACGTTTGCTTTTTTGAAATCCCTTGTAAGAAAAACAGGAAAACCAGTGTAACCTTTGAAGCAATGGTAGAGCGTGCCTTTGTGGATGTTTGGGCTGCAAAAACAACAGGCTGAGGCATCCCAGGGAACTCCACACAGGTGTGTGTAGAGCACATCGAATTTACGTGGAGTGCATGGCCAGTTAAGTGACTTTCCAGTGTTCCCAAGCTGAACTGCTAAGTCCCAGCTGCAAAGCTGATGGCTGAATTAGAAATAGTCATTCTTATTGCAAAGGAGCCTCGCTCCTCTCCTTGCATTGCAGCCTATCACGCACCTTGGGGTGATGCATTTTGCTGGTGGAGGAGCTGTTCAGGGGTGTGCAGGCAGTTGTGCTAGCAGACACCCCAAAGTACCCCGGCAGTGCTGCTGCACAGCATCTAAATCTCATGACAGAAGTGTAAGGTCTGTATTTTTCTATCAACCGGTATAAAACTTGTCAGTGCTGTCCCTCCCATCACTCCCCAGCTGATGCTCATAGCTCCTCACCACGTAGAGACTCCTAAGGTCTGTCTCTCATTCCCCAGGGAGAGGATGAGATCCAGTGACCTGCACTGGGCTCCACAGTCTGTGGCAGATCTGGGAATGAACACACACATTTCCTCTTGAGAAAGGACCATGAGACAAAGGCTGAGCCTTTACAGCATTTTCAATTGACAGCTGACTCCCCTGAATCCAGGGTACATCCATGAAACTGCAAAGTAACGTGGCTACAAATAAACGACTCAAAGCAGTGAAAATACCAGAGATTTTTGGTAAGGAACCTGTACCAGACTGTAAAGGGAACTCCTGCTGAAACTCTAATAACATCACTTGGTGGAAAAGCCTTAATCTGTAATGTTGCTTATCACAGTAGAGGGTAAATATCCACTAGGTGCCAACAACAGGCTTATCCCCAGACCTTCTCTTTGGCCATGTAGAGAACAAATGCTTAAAATCAGCCACAATTTGTATAAACTTCTTGTAACTCAGTTTAAAAAAAAAAAAAAAAGTTTAGAAGCATGAAGGGCTGTTCTAGGACTTTAATCTTTAGCTTGAGGGAAACCAGAATAAACTAGGAGCTAACACAGTTAAAGGCTTTAACGAAAAATATCTTAATGTAAAAATTTCATCGCCTGATAAGGAAGCGGGTTAGAGAGTGGAGGCTGGCAGTCTCTGATCCAGGCTGATCTACTGTCCTGAGCTGTCTGAAGGGAACAAGATGCCGCAGAAACACAGCCAAACAAGTGAATGTCTGAGCAGATTGCAGTAATCAAGCCTGATAATTCCCGAGGTATATGCTGCAAACATGAGGTTGTTGTATTACAAATAAAACTGCAGCTTGCACGTAGCCTGCACAGCTTTTGAGATACTTACTACATGAGGAAAGTAGGCAGAGCCCTGTCATTCACCCTGGTTAGCCCAAAACCTTCTTGTAGGGACAACTGCAAAGGGGCAAACACCCCGTGGAAGGAGTATTTGCAACCCTGCACATCTGTTTTCCTGAGGCAGAGAGAGAGAAGGTGGTGCTGACACCCCACTGGCAGCACCTTCAGATTGGGATTTTTTCTGCAGCAGCTTTTGGAGGGAAGGAATGCTTTTCTCCTCTGATAGATCTGACCTGTTCTCACTTTACATGCAATGAAGCTGGTTCTGTTTTATTATTTCAATTTCGCCAAAACTACTGCTTCATTGTAAAAAAAAAAAAAAAGTTTTTTTTTTTTTGCGATGTAGAAATGTTCTAAACAAAGTCAAGAAGTGTTTGGCATATCTCTGAATTTGAAAATGTCCTTTTCTTCACACGCGCTGATTAAATCCCTTAATTTTGACAACAGAATATTTTACTGCTTTTTTTCCCCTGTATTTGTATGAGCCACTCTAATGCAGATCACCTCACAGACCATCTCTCTCCCCTTTAACATTCCCATAAGATCTCCCTCCAATGCAGTTGCACTTTTCAGATACATGCTTGTGTATTTTTAGCTCTCCCTTAATTTGGCAATAAGAATACCTTGCAGCTTACTGTCAGCCAGCTTTTCACAGGCTGCAGTTTAGCTACTCATTTATTCCCTAGGACATGGGAAGGGCCTTTTCAGAGGCTGACAGCACCCACAAACCCATCCAAACTGCTCATTGCTGAAATATCAGGTGGCAGTACACAGCACTGCTGCCTGGCTGCCTTCCTCTCCCCCTCCCCCAGGAAAGCAGAGCTTATGGAGCACTTTCAAAACATCACATAATTCCCTAAGTGCTACACCCAGGCTGTGGGAAAAAAAAAAAAAAAAGAAAAAGAAAAATCAAACCCAGCTTTCCCTTCAGTTCTGCAGAGTTCTACCCATGCTCTGCATCACAGAGCAGATCTGTTCTCAGAACTGAGGGATTTCAGTGCCTAGTCTGTCACTGTCAAACAAACCCTTTTTATTTCACCCCAATATGCTTTCAAGGGCTTCCTCTATCCTTCCCTCCGCTCCCTCCCTTCCTCCACCCCCAGTCCCCAGGATACTGCACATAAACTGCAGAGCTGTGGCAGGAATAAGACTTCTTCATCACCATTCACCCCCTTTAGGATTTTTGAAGGGAGAACTTAAAAAAACCCGACTTGCGGGGTTTCAGATTTCTCTCGATCTCCCCAAATAAGTTCCATGCAATTGACTCCCCTCCCTGTTTATTGTTATTACCGTGTGATGAAACACTGTCAACTGATTTGTAACTATAATTTCAGGATAAAGAGGAATGGCTGCTGGAGAAAGCTAGATTAGGCTCCCAGGGAAGGCAGAGAAGCAAAAATCCATCTCACTCAAATCATCACCCTTCTCAAAAATCAAGGGTAATGGGGATTTGAGGTAATGAACTATATTGTGTTCGTGATTTAGAAGCATCTGTAGGCAGGATTAGTCCCTGATGGTGCTGAGCGTGGTGTGAGACGCTCAGAACTCAGTTCTTGTTTGTGGTACAGGCAGTCCTTGGGAGGAAGAGTTGTATTATGCACTGGATCTCTTACAAACTTTTAAAGACCACTCTTCCCCCCTTTTCCAGAAGCATGCACACATTTCCACCAAAGAGAGCAGCACAAACAGCACAAAAGGGCAAACTTGCCTCTACTTAGGGGAAAAAAAAATTGAAAAATCAGTTTGGAGCAAATTGAGTATTGGGTGCATCAGTCTTTAAAAGCACACTGACAGACAACATGCAGTCAACAAGAGAGCTAGGGGTCTAGGAAAAGATAGAAAGAATACTTTTCTGGTGCTTTCCCACTTTATAGCTTCATCCTAAAAGCATTCAGAGCTCCCGTACTTCCGGGCAACACACACAGATTCGGAAAAAAAAAAAAAAAAAAAAAAAAAAGTTGTGGTTTCAGAAGCTAGGAAACATTTCAGAACTCATATGTAGCACATCAGGAGTCGTAACTAGCTTTAGATTGGCATGTAAATTGTTCTGTGGAAAATTCTTATTGCCTCCAAGACCCTGCTATTCTGAGTTATTTGACAGTTTAAGGGAAATCATAATTAAAAAAAGAGACATAAATAATAGCCTGTGCAGTGTGGTGCACAGAAATAAGTGGAACCATTTCATTTAAACTCTGGTGAGCTTTTAATTGCCTGGATTGCATTGTGAACCAGCCTAACGGTTGATTGCCTCCATTATGCTCTCTTGTTCTGTGCCATTCATCCGCACAGTCTCAGCTTCTGTAGTTAACACAACAAAGTAACCGCAACTCCATAACACTCGGGGGTTTTTTAAAAATAAAAGTAAGGATTTCAGCACTCTGAATATAGCCTCTCCTGTATACTTTTGAGTTAATTTTCCATGGTATATAACTAGACTTCACCTCCTGCCCCTTCTTCTACAGAGGAATCTGGGTTTTTTCTTTATTATTTTTGATTTTTTTTTCCTTTCTAAATAAAGGATATGGGTTGGGAAGGAGGGGATAAAAAAAAAAAAAAAAGGAAAAGAGAAGAGGCTAGGCAAAAAATAAAAATGGGAATGCAGTCCCACAGCTGGGAGCAGTGATACAGATTAAAAGAATTTGGCCAACATGGCTAGTCGATTGCCAAGAGACACCAAACAAAAGATTTCTCTTCTTCTTTCCCCTTCTCTTTTTGAAAGCTAGATTGGGCCTAAAAGCTTGTTTCTCTCTGTTCACTGGCCCAGAGCATCCCTGCAGGCTCTAGCCCCCTAAGGGACAGCACAGCAAATAGATGTACCCAGATCTCAGGGACTGGAGCTGCTGAGCTGTGTTCCTACCCCTGGCGTGTCCCCCCCATCTCTCTCCCCCAGCCCCCCCCACCACTCTCCCCCCCTCCTTTTTCAGAGCAGTGGTGCTGGGAACCAATTTGATTCCCTTTTTCTCCAATGCAGCTGCAAGGCTCAGAGATACTGACATTTTTCCACTCTTATCAGTTTAATTACAGTTACCATGGCAGCAAAGTGCTAGTGCTTGGCAAAGGCCAACAAGAGATTTGCAAGACTGAGTTCAATTTTGATGCAGCTCACATGCAAAATAAAATAAAAAAAATAAATAAGAAACATATACTCCACAACAAAGAATCCCTTTTCGGAGTTAGACGCTCAAGCCTTTTATGCCAATTCCTTTCCGAGCATCGCAAGGATGGGGAGAGGGAGGTGTCGGGGGCAGCACGCCGCGATGTTTGCCGCACGGAGCAAAACGAATCGGTTTTAAGAGCGGTCCTACAGAGCTGTCCTAGGAAGCGGCGTTTCGGCTCTCCTCAGAGCACACGCTGGCACAGGCGCTGGCCGCGGCAGCGCCGTGAGGATGGGGGAGGAAGGAGGAGCCCCCCGCCTCCCCCCGGGAGCGCACCGCTGCGCGCCAGCGCCGGCCACCGCCGCCTTACCAAAACTTTTCTCCCTTTTCTGCATGAGTTGATTTACGGGCGCCTGGAGAGCTCCTTCTCATTGAAGCACCAAATCCCGGCAAAAGTAGCAAGCGCTTCCTCGGCTCGGGTCAAGTGAGCGGGAGCGCGGCGCGCCGCAGCGGGGGCGGGGGGCGGCGGGGCCGGGGATGGGGATGATGGGGATGGGGATGATGGGGATGGGGATGATGGGGGAACGGCACACCCCGAGCCGCCGGCCCCGCGCGGCGGTGGCGAGCGACAAAGCCACATGCTCCCCTAACTCTGCCGTAAGCCTATAATCCCAGCGGTCTCTTAGCTTTGTTGTAACAAATGGGTTTGATTAAACTGTCACATGCGGCGTTAGCATACCGTATCGCGCTCGCTGGGGGGAGAAGAGGGGAAAAAAAAAAAAAAAAAAAAAAAGAGGAGAAAAGAGAAATGCTCGCGGACAGAAGTACCAGCCAGCCTGGTTGCCCTTCCCCTCTCGCCGCTCCGGGAGAGGGAGGACGCGGGCGGCCGCAGCCGGTGCGCCTCCCTGCCGCCCCCGGGCCGCGCTGCCCCCCGGGCTCCCCGCCCCGCTCCTGCCTCCGCTCTGCCCAAAGGGTTAACCCTGCGCCGAACCAGTTGCAAATTAAACTGCTGTACGGGGAGGCTTGTGGATTAAAGCCGGGGAGTGGGAAATTAACCGACTCCCTTGATAATTGAGAGCATGTTTCGAGAAGCTCTGGAAGAAGCAAGAATAATAATAACAATAATAACGGGGAGGGGGGGTAGTGGTGGGGCTGCAATTCATTGTTAACTTTGACTGCTATTTCTCGAGACATACAGTCGGGTGGGTTTCGCTCAGCATCCTCTGCTTGCATGTATTTCATGTCTCATCATAAAAATAATGAAGCCTCACATGATTTAAACAAAACAGTCTCGGCAGAGCTGCAGCTCGAGCGAAAGTTGCAGTGCAGAGATGTGTGTGTGTGTATTGCAGCCCCGGCTTATGACTCAGAGAGGGGAGAGAGAGAGAGAGAAGGAGAGAGAGAGAGAGTGATGCAGGCACACATACACAAATGACCCAAAGCTTATGTACACAGTTGCCTCACTTACCTTCTCAATTAAGCGATACAGGGGAGGCAGTTCAATAAGCACAGTGGCTGCTTTGTAGCTCTTCTCCTTGGAAAAGGTCAAAAAGAAGCATTGTTTGGGGAAAAAAATAAAGAGGGGGTGGGAGAGATGGGGAGGGAGATCGCTATTCTTTAAGTTTAAAATAATGAGGTCCTCAAGGATCCGCCAAGTAATTGTGTTGACCGCATCCGAGCTACAGGTGTCCTCCTTTTAGTATCTTGCAGTCCAAGGCTGTCTGTCTCCGTCCTGGCTGAAGACAACTTACCTAAAGCAGCGTGTGAGGAGCCGAGTTGAATGAAGTCAGGGCTTTATCAGCTGCAAAATGCAATCCCTTACCAGCCAGACATAATACAGCAAAAGAAAAGGTCACTCAGTTATTACTGAGCCAGCAGAGCCCAGGCAGCTCTTGTGGAAGACCACAGAGAAGCAGCTCCCTTCCGATTTAAGGCTATTTACCTCTCTCCCCCTCCACCCACCCACCCACCCTTCCTCTCCCCCCTCCCAACTCCCCCCTTCTCTCTCTGCCTCTCGCTTTCTCTCTCGTTCTGCAGCTCGCTCAAGTACAGCCGCCCTCGGAAAGTGCAAAGCAGCCAGGAGACAGATTGGGCTTTGTTGGTAATTTCCCATGGTGAAAATTTACAAGCCTGCAAGTGCAGTCAGCAAAACCACATGCATATGCTAGACACAAACACCAGGGACACGCACACACGCACACACAAGTGACCTCTGCCGAAGCGGCTCGGGATCACCTTCCAGAGAGTGCTCCAGGAGCACACCCGGGCAGCCAGGGGAGCCTCGAGCCCCCCACCCGCCAGCACTCCTCCCAGAATACTTGGCTTAAACAAAACCAGAAGTTGCCCACGCAAAAAGGAAAGGGAAAAAAAAAAAAAAAAAAAAAAAAAAACAAAACCAGAAAGAAAAAAAATAAAAAAAAAAAGGGGGGGGGGCAAGATACAGATCTCTCTCTATTAATGAGTAATGAGAAAAATCCCTGAAGGTGAAAACTCTGCCTCTCTCCGTGCTAGATCTGAGCTGCTCAGAAAGCAGTGGAAACTCCGGTGTGAAAGTTTCCTGCTCCCCGGCACGGTCCCCACTTGCCACATGCCACCCCCTCACTGCACTTTTGAAGCTGAATGCTGAAGGAAGCCAAGCCATTGCACACCCCCCGCAGCATCCTCGTCCCAGGAGCTGAAGACGGATCCTTATCCTGTACCTAGTGTTGGAGGGGGAAAAGATAATAGACATGGGGGTTGTCAGAGGTGCTGAACACCCCTGACCGCAAGACAGACAGACAGACACTCAAACACACGAGAGGCAGAGCATGCTTTGATACTCAGTCACGCTCACAGATGACTGTTTCTTCGTGTTTTATAATAAAGATGTTGAGCCTAGCCTACTGTAAATAAAGTTAAAAA
>NC_089685.1:71268688-71308688 GCF_031753505.1 Anomalospiza imberbis | reverse complement strand
GAAGATGGAAATTCAGTTGTTCAATGTCCAAAGATCAATCAAGAAGGTTCTAATAGAGGTGAGAAATTTTACTTTTGTTGTCTTGGTTTCTTTTCCATTTTAAAATTCATAATAATCTTGGATCTTGTCATCAGAACTTAGTGAATAGGTTCACCTTTTTGCACTGGATCCTTTGTTTTTGCCCTTTAGCAGTGAGCATTAATTTTAGCACAACCCCCTTAAAAGATATTTGGGAAAAAAATTATGACCCTTTTTAAAGCTCTGATGGAGGGAAAAACTCCATGAAGTCCCACTGAAATCACTGAGACTTTGGGCAATGGATTGAGCTACATGTTGGATCGGGGCCATGTAGGAGTTGCACAAAATGAAGGCACTCTCATAAACAGAATGTGAAAAACATATAAAAATATCAAACTGTGTCTGATGAGTTATTTCACAAAGATCACTCTCAAGATACTAGTAGTGTTAGAGAAATTAATTTCTTTGCCAATACTATTTTTTTAACATTTCACCTGATAGATATTTTATTCAGCTCCTAAAAGGTTAAAATTTAGGTGGGGAAAAGAAGAAGAGAAAGGATAAAAAGCCCATCTGGCCTTAAAAAAAAAAAAACAAAAAAAAAAAAACCAAAAAAAAAACCCCAAGTGTACCAATTTTTAACCCAGATTTGAAAACTGCCAAGTTATAATAAACACCTGGAAACCTGGGTTTATAATAGAAACTGCAAGTGACCTCTTGTTACAATGGAGCCTGGACAATAACAATTTACAGAGCAGCTGAAAGTCATTCATAACCAACTGAATAAACTGACTGTGAAGTAGGAGAAGCAACAGTGTCGGTGAGAACGTGGTTCAAAGACTAACGTAGCAACTGCTGAGTTTTTCATAGGAAAAAAAATTAAGGCCTTGCCAGTTTTCTAAATGGCTTTTTTGGGCACATTGCCATCTCCTGCCACTCCCCCCTTCCCAGGCAGCTTGTTCTTTCTAAGGCTAAATTCCACAAACTACAGTTTTGATCTCAACAAAGTAATCACTGTCATGGTACCAAGGCCTCACCTACAGAGCCCGGCTGGTCTAGGCACTGGCATCAAGTTTCTCTTTCACAATTATTATTTCCTTTGTCATGCTGTGCATTCTCTGTACACACTCTTTGAAAAACAAAACAAAGGGACATCCATAAATAAAAAGTGATCTCTTACGTTCAAACCCTCCCTGTCAAGCCCTAAAGAGGAGAAACCATGTGTAAGGAGAAAAAGGCCTATAGCAGGAAACTTAAAATGCCATGTGGCTTATTGTCCCCGCAGAAACAACTCAGGACAAAGTTTGCCAAAGTACTTCAGGGGTTTAAGAAATAATCCTATTTTCAAAGGTCAGTTAAGAAACAATGGGTCTGCCCATCCACTTGCAATGAAACCTATGCCTTGGAGGTCAACGGGAATACACACAGAAAGTGGAGCTAAAAAGCTCTATGAGTCTCTGTGGGATTTGGGTGTAGTTTTTCCCTTTTTGCCAAGGTTTGGCTTACTGTTACAGAAGACCATTTCTAACTTGCAATTCTTTTAAATGCTGCAGTAATGGGTATACACCTTAAGTGTCCATATTGTCTCCAACTAAACCTCACCTTCGAAGCCTCTTTCCCAAGAAATATTACAGATTTCTGCCTTTTGTTTGCATCTCTCCAATTCTTTCTGAACCCTACCGACACGTGGAGCCCTCAGCTGTGAGCTAAGCAGGCAGTGTGGTCCCTGTCCTTCAATAATTTCAGGCTCTTCTGTGCAGCACCAAGACTGGTACCTGCAAGTTTCACAGACTCCTCAGCTGAGGAGTGTTTTTTAATTTTCCTCAGCTGAGGAAATTCAGCTACTAACACCCAGACTCAGATCTTTATGAGTGATTAAGGGTTGGCACACACAGGCTGGAACATAGTTACCAAAATGTAGGCCTTTGATAAGGCAGAAAAGGGATTGGGATTTGAGGAACATCTTGGTGCTTAAGGTGTTGCATTCTGGGAGGTCGAGCACAGAATTCTTTTGAGGACTTGGTGGGAGCACTGATGGTGCTCTTGGTTCAATTTGTGCCCTCTGTAGAAGCAGAAAGTGCTTAACTGTAGGTACAAATGAGGGCCAAAGATAAGGACTGTGTGTGAAAGATTTTTTTTTAGAAAATATCCTGCAAGGGGTCGGCCTTGGCACCATCTTTAGGGATATAATGCCACCTACTGAGTAGCCACCAGTGCAGCCTGGAGCTCCTAAGCTTTCCCAGGGCATCCATAGTTATGTATTTATCTAAGCTTGACCCTACCTAACGTTTGAGAAGATCAGAGCCCCACCAACTGGGATGTCTCCAGGCTATTTGCCAATAATTATCTGTATTTATTGGTGAATTTATGAAAATTACCAGTTTTGTGGGCACCTGGTACCCTAGTAGAGAAACAGCTGTGCCAAATTTTTATTTTATTTCAGGGGTAACCCTATAACAACCGCTATGAAAAGTATCCTGACCCTCACCATGCATTATTTCTCCCATGGACTCAGAAACTTGATGAGGATTTCACAAGACTCTCTGGTAAGAGAATATGAGGAGTAGCAGAATGAAGAGATGAGAATCAGAAAATCCCAAGGTAACAGTTAAGAATAATTATTGTGTAAAAACCCAAGACTGATGCATCCCCTAGTAAAAGCATGCTGTATCATAGTCCTAAAGTAAGAACCCGTACCATTAGTCCAGCCATGGAACAAGGGCTCATTCAGTTAGGAAATATCCCATTTCTTCAGTTTTAGGCCTTATATAAGGTAGCACCTTCAAACCCTAGAAATAATACAAAACCATGTGTTTCCTTCCTCCCTGTGGTGTGCTTACCTAGGTATGCAAGTCATATGCAAGTCATTCACGAAGAAAGATCAATTCAGTACTTCAAAATCCTTGTGTGAGAGAGGGATTCATCCCATCTCAGAAAGAGAAAGCTAAACCACTGACACTGCAACTTTCAACAGGGCCTATCCACTTCAGGCAGCTAACATTTCACAACTCTTTTTTTCTTTTTTTTTTAACGTTTGGTATCTCCTGGTTCTTTATATGCTGAAAGCACTGCTCCTATTCATTTCAGGTGGGAGTATTTGGCACCTTTGCCAACCTGACCCCAGGTGCCTTGCATCAGGAATTCACAAACAAAGAGCACACAGTTAGTAACTGTACAAAGGAATAAAAGAGATAGGGTCCTATTTATTTTTCAGAGATAAAAACGGGATACTTTGACCAGAAAACTACCCTTGTTTTTTCTGTTGTGATACCTTGTGTTAATCGATTTACATCTGTTGTAGAGCATAAGATATAGATCCTATAGATGTTAGCCTTTTCCAACACAGAGTTAAAGTTTTTTTCCCAAGGTAGTTTCTCTCATGCAGTGAATTAGACAGGTGATTGTGTTATTAAAAGCTAAAAGCAGTGTAATGATTCATAAGGGAAATAAATGGAGGTTGTATGTAAATACTGTAATGCTGGTATTTCCTGTGTGGAACACCAGTATACTTGGCTTTTCGTCACAAATATTTTTCATTTAGCTCTTCTATTGGGGAAAAAAAAAAGGGTTAAAATAAAAAAGTCTGAAATAATGAATCACGTGGAGTTTAAGATTGTTTAAAGCAATTTTGAATCTTCAGACTGAGAACATCATTGGTGGCAGTGGCAGTGGCACAGCCAGCAATGCAATGCCCACTTTCCTAATAGTTCCACTTGTTGAAAACAATGCAGGACTCCTACATTTTGGCTGTACCATTGTCTTCCTTACACTTTCTCTTATGTAGGACTTTTCTGCTCCTTTTTGACTGCTGTCTTGGTCTGCCTCAGCTCACCTAGCTGTCTCTTGGTGCTTTGCTCTTTCGCTTTCATGTCCCGCAGCTCTTCTCTGCCTTTTATTTCATTTTCTCCCCCTGAAAGGCTGAGCCAAGGGGCACAGCAGAGCTTTGAAGCCCCTTCCCTACGAGCCTGTGGGGTGCCCAGGTGGGGATAGGTGAGAAACACGGGGAGTTTGCTCTCAGGCCATGGGCATGGCCACAGGGCAGCTCAGGCAGACAGGAGGAAGAAGAACAGGGAAAGGATTAGAGCGTTTAAGTGGCAGCTGAATCTTGGGAAAATATAAAAGTTAATCTCTGAAGTCTCTCCTGATGCATATGAACCAGAATCCCTGGGAGGCTCTTAACTTTGCCAAATTTGGGCAGATTTTCACAGGGATGTAAGAGCTCATGTCCCTAGCGTGAGGGTGATTTTTTTATGTGACCTTTTGCATCCCACTCAAAAGAAGGAGACAGTAGATATTCGCAGTCAGGAGATTCTTTTTTTTTTTTTAAACAATGGACAAAACAACATGTTTTTCTCCTAGTTCTTTGTTCTCAGAAATAGCTAAGCAGTTTTAACTGAAACTCAGAAAACAAAAGGGGAGGAAGGGAAGCCTGAGGCAGACTTTTGCTGCAGAAAATTTCAGTGCAGATTCTGGGAGTCTGGCAAAGCTAGAAACAACTGAAGTTTAAAATAGAGTGCATTAGGTACCTTTAAATTATAGACACACAGAAACTGGTGTCTAGAGCTGTGGCTGTTTCATTGTTTCCAGCCCTGGACTGGTGTTCTCAGATAAATTAGAGGAGATTTGCTGCATCCATAGCATTTTTTTCTTTGAAATTGAGTCTGCTAGCTAAGGCTCTTAGGTATTAATTTACTTGTCAACTTTAGGCATGATTTATAAAAAATAAAATAAAACTGGGGCCATGCACATTTGGGTAATGACCCAAGATGGGCAGCTGTCTTTCTGCTGAACCTCCACCGCTTTTAGGAGCTGTGTGGATATCTGCAAGACCTCTGCTCTG
The DNA here is from genome assembly GCF_031753505.1 of Anomalospiza imberbis. Classification (NCBI taxonomy): domain Eukaryota; kingdom Metazoa; phylum Chordata; class Aves; order Passeriformes; family Viduidae; genus Anomalospiza; species Anomalospiza imberbis. The sequence continues at coordinate 71,303,830 of NC_089685.1, read as the reverse complement.
CTGCTGTCCACACACCTTTGAGCAGCATGAGAGGGTTCTGTGCTTTGTGCTTCCCCTCAGTGTCCATTTTTCTGGGCACAGACTGCGGGGTGTGCCCCTGACAGTGAATTCCAGAAGGGCTGTCTCCATTCACACTTCTGAAGGGGCACACCTCTGGCTCCCGTGGCACCATATATCAGAAAAACCTTTGGAAACCCAGGAGTCCACTGTCAGCCACACGGGAAGTTTGTGAAGCTACTCTGGAATTCTAAATGCTTTTTGCACGGGAACAAATGGGACGGTAAAACCGTGGAGTAATAATCAGAATAAGGTCACCATATAAAGATCCGCTTGGAATATGAAATTTTAAGGAGCCTGTACGTGTTTGTTTGAACAAGAGCTTCAGAGTAAGAGGTGGACAAAGTGTGGATTAAGACCTACATAAGGAAAAGGCTGTAATTCTAATATTAATTAGTTTCTGCATAATTAAATATTTCTCATCTTGAACAGTGGCTGTGAGCTCCCTCTGTCCTTGGCAAAGTTTGAAGTCTAATTTTATGGCTTTGACTCTTCTCTGGTATGCTGTAAGTACAAGTGTGTATTAAGCAGATTTTTTTTTTTTTTTTAACTTTTCTCAGGGTAAATAGTGCTCTGAAAGAGAGTCACTTTGCTTATTGCAAGATGTTGGATGATGATTATAGAAACAATGCTTTTCATTGCTGAAATATATGAGAGGAAAAGGAAAGAGCTGAAAACACTACATTTCTTAGACTTTGATGTTTGGCATCTTGGCAGTCTGGTACCTGTTTTATGGCTGTAGGTTGTTAACAGAATTGGATTATTTCCAGAAGTTTATGAAAGCTGATATATTTTCAATTGTCTAGACTTTGGTAGGCAACCTTAGGTTATGTTCTGATAACAAAAGGTGGGTTTTGTATTAATCAACTATGCCCCACCTCAGTACAAAACATGTGTAGCCATGTAAATTTGATGAACCTGAGCTAGACTGACCTGTAATCTGGGATTTGCACACACTTTTATTTGGTGTTGTACACAAATCAGTTTGCATGAGTGACACAAAATCCAGCGACACTCAACTCTTTCTCCCTGTTTCATGTGATCCCAGTGAGTGTTTGAGACAAATGTGTGGAAGGCAACAAAATAGTCGAGGTTCAGCCCAGGCAAGAGAGTCAGTGCTGAGAGTAAACTGGGAGAAAAGAAACAGGCAAGTTCTCAACACTGAAGTTTTGTTGAGAAGCAACCTAGAATCAGAGGGTCCAAGTTGAGGGCTTGGACCTCACAAAATGCCTTTGCGAGGTCATCAAAACACGCTTCTCATATGGTGGGGATTTGAATATTGTACCAATTGGAGCCTGAGAACACTGAAAAACCTGACCCTGTGCCCATCCCAAGCCAAAAGGTGTTCTTCAGCCTCTTGTAGTTAAAAGATGGCAGCTGAGCCCTACGTGCACCTTTCCCACTTTGATGCTTGGGTGTTTGCCAAATGTGTGTGACCTACACCCTAAAAAGATTCAGACACTGACTCCAGTGCAGACTGCGACTATCTGGCTGTGGGATGTTACACCTCCGCTCTGTGCTGCTCGAAGCTGAGTGAAAGCTGTTGGAAATTATCTCAGCTGGTCCTTTTAGCAGGCTATTTTTTTAGGTATCTGTGTATTACCATGCATATCATCTGCAGAGATGCATAAATGATCGAGCTTCTCACTTAATAGAAAGGAAGTGGTGATAGGGGGTTTCCATGAAGATTCTTTGATTTCAGAATTTATTCTCCCTGAGGTCCAAAATAGCCCAAATTTAACTTTCAGAACATGCTGCACAGCTATTTTTTGCTGAGCTTTTGCTGAGGGTTGAAGAGCATGAGGCAAGCTGGGAATTTTTTTTGTGATTCTGGGCTGATTTGATTTATGTGGGCAGGGAGTTATTTGGACTGAGCAAGTAATTTTGTTTGTTATGAATATTTTTAATTAGTTATAAGCCCTCAAAACTTTGGATAAAGACATTTTGTTTATACTTGGGAGAAAAATGAATGAAGTAGATTACATATTTAAGCCTTTTTTGTAATGATTTACTCTTCCTTGTAATTGTGTGTAGTGAACAGATTATCTTTTATTTTATGATTCAGTTTTCCTTTAAGTGCTTCTTCCCCTTTGCTGCCACATCAGAGAGAATCTGTTGAGTTTAATTGGGCTCTCCTTAGGCTCATGATCTTGCTTGCCAGATCAGTTTTATGAAATTCTCTTCCTTTTTTGGAAAAATGAAATGATTTGTGGTTTTGACTAAAATAGTTCTGATCAGCCTGTCCAAATTCTGGGGGCTACTCCTTGGCACAGCAGCCTTGCAATGCTTCCCATCCCTTGGCAGGGAAGCGGGAGAGAGGGATGCCTGTATCCTGAGAGAGATGTTACACTGCGTGGAATTCGACATTCCCTGGATATTCCACATTTGTGAAATATTGCTTAGCGGAAAATGATCGCAAGGAGATCGCACAGTCCATTCTGACACTTTTTTTAAAAAAACAGGAAAATCCACAAATTAGCAGAATATTTCAATTTGTCCATCCACCTCTTTTTGCCAGTGTGAGACTGTTCCCAGCCTAGCATAACTCAGTGTTTCACTTAAAGAATCAATGATGCATCTCTCATAAATAAACCTTATTTTCTCCTCCCCTTTCTCCATACAGTCAGTCCTTGCTTCTGCTCATCCCACTTAAACCATTCAAATCAAAACAAATATGAAAATATTTTCCTTTAATTAGTACTTCTATTTAGCTTGCACTTCTTTCACCTTTCAGTTGTCAGTGACGTGTAAGAAGATGAAAACAGAATAGAAGGGAATATTTGGGCTCATATGCTGGCTTGTGCTGTAGAGACTTTGCTAGAGATGACTAACAGCAGTCTGGTGAAGTGGGTGTACCAGCACCCAGACTATAGGTGCTCATTTTCATGTTTGTCCATGTGGGTGGGTTTCTGGAAGCAACTAAATGACTTAGAACTAAATGACTTAGAACTAGAACTCCTAAATTGGATTGCCTCTTTTATTATTTTTTCTTTATTTTTTTTAATCCCCCAGTTTTCTCACCCCACCTCTCATACAGGCTGGATCCAAACCTCAAATGTTGGCATCTTTAACCACTGGTAGCAGGGTGGGAAATTCAGATTACTGCTTTATCAGTTCAACCACTGTAGAAATTTAATGTATTTTAAAATTATATCTATTATGTCTATATTCGATATGTGACCTCAAACATTTAAGGCTTTTTTTGTTGATTCTTCTTATTCTGTCCCTGTATTAGCTTTATTCCACCTTTGCAGACATCTGTGTTTCAAAGGTAAAAAGCCTCACAAATTGTCTGTGTGCAAAAAAAAAAAAAAAGGGAAAAAGAAAAATGCAGAGGCCAGTTAAATCAAAGAGAACTAATTTGCACAGAATCACGTAAGGAAATTTATTCAGGTGAGCTGGCAAGATTTTACGAGTAAACTTCCCAAGAACAGTTTTCTTTGGCTCCATCCTTCACAGTGATTTGGTTGTATTTTATGAAGCAGTTTAAAGAGATACTGCTTTTCCTTTTGGGGAATGGAGGAAAAGAATATAAGAGTCCAAAAAAATAATAAATTAACAATGTGAGCTTGTACAGGAAAGAGTAACTTGCATTTCCATCGTATTAAATTCTACTGTGTGATGCTGGAGAGCAGCTTCTATCCTTAGTCAGTTGCTGTAGATGTGTCGTACATAAAGTTTAGGAAAGGCTTAAGAGTCTGAAATGAGTTCTCCTCCTTCTCAGATCAATATCTTGCCATTGGGAGTGTGGTCAAGTCTTCCTCCCTGGGGTTCTCTGAGAATTTGGGAACTGTGGCTTTTCTTCTGTCCGCAAAGGCAGGCTGGGCCAGAGCTGAGACCAGTCAGAGCTGAAATATTTGAGGGTTGTTTACATTTGTGGATTTTTTGTTTTGCTTTGCCTTTTTCTTCCCTGGAACATTTCCTAAATGACTCTGAATATTACAGAATCTCAGTATAATCCTGAGAAGAACCTATTCTGGATTATTTAATTCTCAGGAAACCTCACAAAAATATCAATATGTGAACAAATATGCTATTACCTCATGTAGACACCTGTAGAAAGAAAGTAAATGTATGAATTCATGCATATCATGTAAAACTTAATCTGAAATTAGGGCAGATCCTGATAATGAGAGAAATGTCTGTCCTCTTCTACTGAGAATAGGAATCTGATCTGAAACATTTTTTCTTTTTTAAAAACACCGGGTCCAATTTATTTCCTGTGACAGAAGAAAAATGAAGTCCATCAAATCTATCAGAGTGAGCCATTTTTAAGAGACATTTAAGTAAATGTACTTCTGGATATTCTCTGAAAGTGAAATAACAAGGGTGGACGGAAAAGAGAAAAAAAAAAGAGAGGGGTGATGATTCTAAAAGCATCTTATTATAGTTTTAATTTATATGGGCTTTGGTGCTAATGATTCATTAGGTTATGCCCTTTAAATGGTCTTGTCTTGAAAATGCCAACATTTTGAAGCAGACTAGAATATATTTCTCAGACATCAGATCTTGCACTTGTTGTTAAGATGAGCTTTTTTTTTTTTTTTTCCTTAATTTAAGAACATCTTGCAAATTATACAGGCTGCAGAAATTTTTCAGTTTTGCTTTGTGCCTCTGGACTGATTGGGGAGTTGGTAACACTCTGAATTAACGTCTGTGTTTCATTACTTGGAGTAATGCTGTGGTGATGAGATATCTGCATGGCTGAAAAAGATGAACCCGCATTCTCATTTCAAGTCTCAGCTACTTAGAGAACACAGAGAAAAGCAGGAAAAGACTAGCAGATACAGGACTTTGAGGGATATAATGTAGGGTCTGACAGGTTACTATTATTTTTGGAGTTTCTGGTGTTTGTATGACAAGATAAGTTAGCGTTTTCTTTAATGCCTTTATGTCAAGTGTTCCAACAGCGTAAGGAAGAGGCTTGCCCCCTTCCCTTACTTTTCATACAGATTTTGTTTTTGGTGATGACCCTTTTCAGCATCCCTGCAGCTCGTGGGAGCTGTGGTCACAGGACACAGCTGCCCTGTGCTGAGCACTGTACCAGCCCAGAACAGCTGAGGGTGTGGGCAAAGGGGAGAGAAAGAGAAAACATCTCTGAACATGGTAGTTTAATGTTGAAGCAAGAGGTTTTTTGGGTGCCTTGGGAAGAGCTTAAAAGAAGGAGGGTAACTGGCATACCTTTGTGGGTGTATGTAGAGAACTCTCTCAAAACCTATGTATAATGGGTCATTAGAGAAAGTATACACTGGCAGTCTGGAAATGTGACAAGTGGCTTATAAACAAGAGCACTGTGACCTGATGGTGAAAGAGAAATCACAGTGCAGGGGGAAAACAAACAGCTCCTGTCTGACACAGCAGAAGGGAGGAACCAAAGAGCACAGTGAGAGAAATTACATGGGCCCATCCTAAAACAGCAGAATTCAGATAATGGACTTCACAGCAGTGTTTTGCATGAATATAAAGGGAATAAGTTTGCACAAGGTCAAGGCCAGAGGGAAAGACAGCTGCCATAACTGGGAAGTAATTCACATGGATGTACAGCAAAGTGGATCTCAGGTCTGGGAAGGAGTTTGAACGTGAGAGTTTAGAGTTCTAGGCCAAAGCTGACAACCAAGTTATTGACCCTCTGATACAGCCATGGTCATGTTCACAGTGCTTGGTTGCAAATGGAGGGTGTTGAGTCTGCAGCAGTGGTGATACACCCATGAGAAGGAAACTGGCTCAGATCCTGACTTATGCAGGAGAGGAGGGGTCTGGAAAACAGAACCAGTGGATTCATCTCCTCTTAAGAGATGTAGACACCCAACACACTGTTGGGTGTCTACATCTCTTAAGAGGAGAGGTTAATCAGAGGGATAATTTGCCTTCACTGGAAGAAACAAAATAATCTGGAGTGGAAGGTCATCTGTACTGGATATTTTGTGGAGCTGACCCTGAAGAGTCGATACTTTATAAAAAAAATTAATACAGGTTTGAATCTGAAGAAATAGTCTAGCAAGCCTAGACTGCTTACTGAAAACATTTGCAATCCTGATGGTCATTTCACTAAATTCTGTAGCAATGGCCATAATTTAGCATGTGATCTCTGAATCTGTGCTTCAGGAGTTTGGCTGCCCCCCAAGACAGTTTGTGAAACTGAAAGCTTGAAGTGTATTGATAGAAATGAAGCAAGGTGGAAAGTATAAAAATCTCTCGCCCTTGCTTATTTTGCTTTCTGAGAATGAAGAAATGGGACACCTCAATAAACAGGAGGGATTAAAGAGGAAAAGATACATTTATTTCAGGTGATAAATGCAAAAGTGCAGTAAAGCTGTGATGCTAAACATCACAACTTTAGTTAAGACACTAGGTAAAATTATTGACTAAATCAACTAAATCAAACTCCACATGCAAGATGAAACTAAAGCTCATCATCATAGAACTTAATTCAAAAATCTTCTCCAGAAACATGTTAGGGAGAGTAGGGGCTGATTTAGCTGCAATGAATAATTATTTAAATTTATACTTTCCTTCTGATTATTATTTGTATATAGTCTAAGTGTATTCATGGCTTCACATAGCTTTCATACATCTCTGTTTCAGCATAGGGTCTTAGTATGGGTAACCTGTGAACTAATGACTGTGAGTTTGGTTTCAAGTTATTTCTATTTGCTTATGGCACAGGAATGAATTTTTGTCAGACAGATGCTTGTAAGCTTTAGAATTAAATTTGCAGTGAAAATTTTCATGATTAAAAATTTTGATTTTTCTCTGTGCTAATATTTTGTGAGCATTTATCTTTAAAATGTCTTGTTAAAGTCCTTGTAGGAAGAGTTTATAAGGACTGGCTTTGCTGTCAAAGACATGCTAAGGAAGTTCAAACAAAAGTTTCCAAATAGATTTATCCTTTACTTGTTCATCTTCTAACCCTTAGCATGACACTTACAAATCAGAAAGTACACATGAGTTAATGTCTTTTAGTTCTCTCTTTGGTAAAATATAATATTAGGGTTGAATGCTAACAACCAATGACTTTTCCTTTTAATCTCTTAATGTATATCATGCAGCCCCTTCACTTTTCCTTCTCCTTTTTCTCTGCTGCTTTCCTTCCTTTGTACCCCCAAATCTGTTCTTCCCCCTGCTCCGTCTCGTCCTTATCTTTAGTGTTACATTAGTACCGATAAAGAATAGATGCAATAATGCTGGTGAAGACCATGCCTTTTGGCTTGCTTTTGCCAATAACTACTCTTCTATGGGTCTAATTATTTTGCATGTAATTCCATTTATAGAGGAAATTTTGAAACTTCTGCAGTGCTCGGACTTTGGCTCACATGCCTTGAGTGGGAGACCCAGAAAAGGATGGCCATTTCAGCAGGTGGAACAAAGCTGGATAAAGCTAAACACCAAACACCATTCTACTGATTCCAAAGTACAGTAACCACCAAACATGCCCAGCTCACACTAAAAAAGCATTATCTGTAGGCTCACGCTGTGAACATTAAAGAAGCAAAGTTGTTCCATTGACAATAAACTCTCTCTCATGACTTTAGTGAACCTCTCGCATGGTTTTGTTGGACACTCTGCTATGAAACAGAGGTACTGGTTGTAAAATGATGAAGATGTCCAAGGTTGGATATGGGAGTGGTAACTTGCTACCAGAGGGCTTGAGATACTTGGCGTTTTGCTATAATAAACGCCTACAATTACTTTACACACCCAAGAAAATGGTATTTGCATTTATTTTGCACTGCTGGAGTTGTATTATTTAGAACTTTAGATATAATCATTGCATCTGCTGTATTTATCTTGCACAATATAGAATTGTGAAGAAACTAAACATAGAAGCAAGGAATAACAGAAGAGTGTTACTAACTCTGTTAGTGCTTATTTAAAGACTGGAGCCCTGTAAAGCGTGAGAGCACCAGTGTGATCATGGAGTTACTGATCCAGGTTGCACTAGGGCTCAGAGGGGAACTTCTCATTAGGAAGTGAATCCTTTGTGGTCGTCAAAGTGAGGTTTTTCCAAAGCATGGAGGGTTGATCTATAGTCACTGATTGTGGTGGGAATGGAGTCAGGCTGCTTTTGCAGATGGAACCCGTATTTTTAAATGCATTGAACAGTCCAGAATTAGTTCCATTCCAGGAGTAGTGAACACTTGGCTTTTCCATTTTCATAATGCCTCTGTCAAATCCAGCACACAAATGAGTCGCTCCTAAGCAGTGTTTTCTAACATATGGCCAGTCTCTGGAGGTCACTCAAACATTAGCAATTAGAATGTTTTGTCACAATGCTATTTTCAGAATGTACAGTTTAATTAGAAAAGGTAGCACTGAAACAGTCAGCTGTTTAAACATCAGAAAGATACCTCAGGATTTAAACTGTCTCAAGTTGATTATGGCATGCATTTTGACGAGTTAGGCTAGGAAACATTTCAGAAGCAGTTAAGTTACTTAGAAATGTAAGTCTCTGTGACTTTGAATTAATTAACTAGAGGGATTTTTAAAAGTTGCCTAGCTACCAATAGTATTATTGCATAACCCAGTATTTGGGTATGTCACTGTAATCTATCATGTATGTTTAACCTGTCTTGTGATATTACCAGGAGTTTATATTGCTTTCCTGATCTTCGAGAATTATTTGGTTCTGTGACTCAGCTACCTGATCTGGGAAACAGTGTCTGAGTATGAGAAGCAGGGAACCTAAATCCATAGGTAAATAGACAAATAAGTGCTCTGAGATTTTACTTTTGTTACCAAGAGGAAATGGACTCAGATAAACACAAATGCCTCAACAGTACACAGTTTATGTCTGCATGGGAAGTTCCACTTCATCACATGATATATAGCCACAGATTTCTATACATAGACCTGTAAATCTACACATATGCAGGTGTTCACAAATACAGTTGATGAAACTTCATACACAGAAAAAAAAAAAAAAAAAAGAGAGGAATTTTAAATGCATAGTGTTTTAGGGGTTTTTGGTGGGGGGGAAGAGTGTTGGGGAGAGTATTCTCAGTGGACTAGGATTTCTGATATGAAATTTGCCAGCAGTGTAAATAACTATTCCCAGCACAACATTAGACCTAGAATTTAATGTCATAACACAAGAGTGCTTTTTATTTTTTTTTTTTTTTTTTTGCTCTGTGTGTGTGTTGGACATTTTGTTTTCCCATATCATGAACTTCCCTGAGGCTTGATTGAAATCAGTGAGAGTGTGGGATCTTAGTATTTCTGAAAACTGGGCTCATTTCAGCTCATAAATTCTTGGTTTCAAATAAATTTCTTTACAGATGCTTTTTAACAATTGGAGCAGATTAAATGAAGGTTTTTCAACATGTCTCTGTTAGTGAGTTGTAAACCTTTTGACAAAGGGAACAAAATCTCCTTGATACCTTCCCCATTTGCATCGTCACTTTCTTCCTCACTATGCCTGATTATACAGCCATAAATTGAGTAAAAATTTCCATTTATCTAATTGGGTTATTGAGTGTCAAGCCTGTTTGCTAAAGATTGTAAAAAAGGAGGGTATTATTTGCAGTAAAAAAATACTTGCTTGCCTTCCCCTTGCTTTTCCCTTCTGCATTTGACCAGATTCATGAAAGACAGGAGAAGATCCTTCCCATTTTTTTGCCAGCAGTGATAGTTTGGATGCCTTTCAAAGGAGAAATTTTACAAGTCTGTCCCATGTGACATACAACAGCCTATTGCTGGAACAAGAGTGTGGTCGAGGTGGAGGAGACCCTGGGATTATTTTTCATGGGATGGGGGACTGCTGCTGCCTGAATTTCTCTGGGTATCCCATTAAGGACAAGAGAAAATCAATTTTCCCTGACAAGACATTCTCTATTATTTGCATATCTTAAACTGAACCAGCAGAGCAGCATGAATAGTAGTAACAGAAATTAATAAAGGGGTGTCCTGGATGTCACCTCCCACATTCTTAGATTTTGCTGCTTCCTCCCCAGTAACAGGACCCACATTCTCCAGCAGGGCTCAGCTGTGTCCCTGCAGTAAGGCTGGAGCAGGGAAACTCTGATCTGGACACGTGTTTTGTTTTAATAGATGTACCTTTTGGCCCGCAAGATTTTATAGAACTGCATATCTGTATTTTTATAGCATCCACATGACCTTTGAGATAAAAAGAGTCTTTTTTTTTAACTCCCCAGTTCACAAATGCTCTGATAGCTCCTTAGATAAAGCAGTGATGACCATGGTGTAAATGCTGAGAGAGTTGCTCTAGGCAGATAGATAGACTGAACTTTAAAATTTCATCTCCTATCTGTCGTCTTACCCTACCTACACTGGTAAGAGGATGAAATATTTAATATCACACTGTAATTATTTTTGAAATTCCTCGGCTCAACCTGTTTTGCTATTATATTTTATTTTTTTAATTCATTGTGAAAATACCTCCATTTACACATTTATCCATGATCAAGCACCACCATGTCAACTAGATCATGGCACTGAGTGCCATGTGCAGCTGTGACTTGTACAATATCTTGTCTTTAGGCTCCTGGTGCTGACTGTGTCATCCAGCAGCTGGCTGCACCCACCTTTCTGGGGTCTGTGTGCAGAGATGCAGACATTTCACAGGAGTTTTAGCCTTAGTCCCTTCATATCCCATCCAGTGCAGTCTCAAATCCTCTAGCTCAATATCTGGTTCCTTCCTAGAGAACTTGCCTTGCTCTTGGCCCTTTCCAAGGGCATTTTAAGGTCACCACATTCACTCAGTGTTTCATCACAACGACACTGATTCTTTCCTGCACCCCTCATTACACAGTGTGCTTAGCCTTGAATTCCACTCATCCCCCTCCCCACCCCAGTTTAAAGCTGGGGAGAACATTGTCTTTGGAATATTATTTCTTGTGTCTTTGCGATGTAATTTATGACATCTGTCCGCTGTCCAAGACAGCACAGTAAAGAAATTTTCCCTAAAATCTAATCTGAACCTACACTCTTTCCGTTTGAAGCCATTCTCCCTTGTCCTATCACTACGTGATCCTGTAAAAAGCCTTTCCCATATTTCTTGTTGGTTCCCTTCAGGCACTGGAAGGCTGCAATTTGGTCAGACCACAGCCTCCTCTTTTCCAGGCTGATTCACAGACTGTGTATTATTTGTTGAATATGAGGAGCATACAGTATGGCCTGAATAACCTAAGGATTTTTGAACAGTGGGAGTAGATTATTATCTAGCTGTGGGATACCTAAAATTGTGCATATCTTCCTCAAAAGGGCCTGTGCACTTCATTGGCCTAAAACTAAGGACCATGAAATAAAAGTATCTTCTGTTGGACTGGATGCAGACAAACACTTAGACTGCTAAACAATTTGACTAATTATCATCTAAGAATATTCAATTAATACTTTAACCACATTTCAAGGGCTGGAGGGGAATTGTTCTTTTGCACCTTCTTCAGGAGCATCCTTCACACACTAAAGCAATGTTGATATTGCACATTTGTGTGTTTCTCAAAATAATTTCTTATAACACTCTTATAAAGGAAAAAAGATGCACGAAAAGTAACATCAAAGTGTTTTTAAATAGAATAAAAGTTTTATTTAAAATATATGCAAACAATAAAGCTGGCAAGAATGGTTCAGCCTTTATGGTTTTCTATAATAGTGATCAGTGAAAGAAAAAGAGCATAGCTCTTAAAAATAATCCTTGGGTTTTTCATGCAGTTTAGAGGGCTTAAAATATATCTTCTATAAAGACTCCATGACAAATCTGATATTACTTGTACATAGAGACAGTAAGCCAAAATCAGCTTATATTAAGGTGAAAATGTGGACATTGACTTCAAATTGGGCTTTTCTTGATGGTCTTTATTGGGACTTGGGTGAGCTGCTGTTCCAGGAGAGGCATCATTGGCTCTTTTTAATGTGGACCCATTCCCTGATGTGCAGGGAAAGCTATTCCATTCAGAGCAGGAGTTTAGCATTTCAGAATCTGACTTTTCTACTGAGTACGTTTAAATCTTTCATGGTAAGCTGTGAAAGGGAGCAGAAGGCCAGTGATGTGTCAGCCAGCCACGCTGGTCCCTCCAGGTTAGACTGATGGAACCTGGAGCAGCCACCTGGGTGAATTTTTATAGCCAGCAATTTTTATGGGCACTTTTTCACAGCTGAAAAAGTTTGGTCAAAATTATTGCAGTCTGCAGTATGGCAGACAGTAAGAGCTGATGTGCATTCAAAATTCTGTTAGGCCAGTCCGTGGAGAGACAGTCCACACCACCCATGTGCCGTGGAAATACCGTGCATGTGGGAAGTGGCAGCTGGGATGCTTTTCCTAGGAAATATCGTGGTCTCCTCTGCTTGAGAGACTGCTGGTGGATCAGAAGGACATATTCCAATGTGACCTGTCTTATGTTTTTCTGCAACATATATAATTTGCAAATAGGTGGTGTGGTGTGCCAGTGTGAATGTGGGTAGGGCATAGAGAGCAGGAATATTAAACAATTAAACCATCTGATTTACAGATGGTTTTGAGTGAACAACTCTTAGATTAAGATAATGGTTCACTCCTTCTATTCGCTTATATTCTGCTGAAAAACATGTGCAAAATTTTGATTAAAGAGTGAACAACTGGAAAAAAATACAAGTACTGACAAACCCCAAGTCGTTTCACAAAACAGCTGTCATGGACTGTAAAGGATATTGGTTCACTGGTGGTTGTGGCCATGTTCCTACCAGCATTTACTTGACCATATTTTATCATAGATCATAGCAGTTTTTAGGTTGCTAGGGTTTTTTAAACTTCTTTTTGTGATTGGTTCAGGTACAGGCTGAGCTACCTTGTCTTGGAGAGAAGAGTATTCAGGTGTGATGTTCTGAGTGAACAGAATTCTGCATGATATTCACTTTATTTTGTTTTATTTACTTTTTTTGGGACACATTCAGACCCGGTGAGCTATAAAAGAACAGGGTGAGTTAATATGACAAAATTCCAGCGGGTCACAATGTAAACTAGGTAACAGGCCCTTGCTGGAGACATGTAGCTCTTTCACATGTGCTTTCCTAACCCAGGAAAAGGATTCTTGCTTCCTTTGCCTTCTCCCCTTTCTCCCTGTGTGAAACAGCAGCATAATGCATGTTGTCTGAGGTTGGAGTGGTCACTTTTAATTTGCTTTAAAAGGCTTAGCTTTCAAAGCCCAGTGATGTGTCACAGGTAATGGTACACTCTTGCCATAAAGTACAGAGAGATTTTGTTGAGATCAGATGGGAATGGCAATGGTAACAAATAAAAATCTAAATTAAGGAAGAGAGAGTAAATAAATTTTTAATCATACAAAATTTAATACTTATGTTAAGGAAAAGAATATTAAAAGTCATTTTATAGAGAGTGAATTTATATTGGAGCTGATTTTAAAGTTATGCAGCTTTGAGTGATATGATAATCATGTATTTTTCTCCCCCCTCAGCTGTACTAGGGGATTGAAATTTATATACTCAATAACTAGAAAAGAATCATAAAGGATCAGGCTGGAGGAATCTGTCTCACTCCATTTTTTCCTGTCACTCCCATAGCGATTTAAATATTTTTCTTATATCTCTGCTTATTTTCAGTGCCAAACATTGTTTTCAAATACAGTTGGCTTGAAAATGAGCACTTGAAGCTGCAAGCTTGTCGGCAAACTACCATGATTTTCAGGTAGTACAATGAAATCTTTAGCTATAAAAAATATAAAATAAAAATAGGATGTCAGAGTCTTCTGCCAGCTGTAAATGCAACTAAATAGTATTATTGTGTGCTTCAATATTTTTAACTATTTTAAGCATTTGACTCTTGCTATTTTTTTTTTTTTTTTTTTTTTTTTTTTTTTTTTTTTTTGTCTTGGTGCTAAGGGAAAATGGATTTGCAAAAGCTAACATAACAGCACATTCATTTCTTTCACTCTTTTCAAATAGGAATTAAAGACAGGATAGTCTACTGAATAGACTGCCAGACTGAGAGTCAGAAAATAAGTTTCCTATTATCAATTCATTGAGAAAGTCTATTTGCTTTCCTTTGCCTCAGTTTCCCATCTGTAAAATGAAGATAATGTAATTTATCATCCTGTGCAACGTGCTTTGTGGTCTAGAGCAGCAAGATAGAGTGAAGTATTATGATGAAATATTTTGGGGAAAATACTGCTGAGTTTTAATGATTTAAGTTCTTCCTTGTTAATTTTTTTCATACTTAGCTTTTGATGTACAAGCTGCTCTCCAATCTTTCCTGTGAGCTGCTGTTGGAGATGGCTGATGTATTGATCCCCAAACAGAAAATGAGGTGGGTTTTATGTAAAAACACTGAAGCCAAATGGCCACGTGCTTTCACCTGGAACTGTCAGTGAACCATTTTCAGCTGCCCACAGCAGAGACAGGAAAGTGAACAGAGGATGTATAGTATTTTCAGAATTAGTTTGGAATAAGTGGAGAGATGTTCTGTCTGATTTAAACATGGGACATTGAAATATATAATGTCCCTTTCCAGTAGAGGGAAAGGGACCTTTTATCCTGCCCTCTATCCTTTTTTTCCCCCCAAAATCTTGTGTTTATGGACACCTCCCCACTATTTTCATGGTCTTCTACTTGATGTGTTATGATAGCACACGTTCAGTATGAGCATTTGCTTGAAAGGCAGAGGGTTTTTTGCCTTTGATATGGTGATGGACATCTCTAAAGTGTCTGGAATATTATGAGAGCGAAGCTCAAAAATAAAAAAAGCTCCAAGGTATTCCTCACACAATAACCACATATAGAGTCTCCAAGAAATTTAGCCCAATTTGGTTTCAGATAGCTCACAATGGCAACTGTTTACCTGTGTCTTTATCTATCTCTCATCTTTGTTGTCTGACCTACACATTTAGATGAAAACAGGGGTGAAAATGAGGCTGTGGCTACTTAGGTGAAGCTGGTACAGGTAACCCAGAGGTTAAAGCTGCTTTGTGAAATGACATGGATGGTGTTTGATATCAGAATTTCAACAACAGATTCATTTTTTCATTGCCAGTGGTTGCTTTTGCTCATTTTAGTTTTCCCAAATGACTGTCCTCTCTGGACACCCTCTGGACTCAAGGAGCCCTGGAGGATGCACACAAGGGTGAACACCAAGTTTGGACTCCTGCTCTGAACTAGTTTCTGGGTACTGGCTCCAGAGATTTCCTGGGCACCCAGATTTATGTAAGGTGATCATCAGTATGGGTAATAATGATCTCTCTGTCCAGCAGACACAATTCCAATAAAATTTATGTGTATTTTAGGTATAAAAATATATGCTAGAAAATACACGAGCTAAGAACATGTTTATAGTCAACAGCCACTTACTTTATAGGAATTTAGAGCAGAGATGAGGAGATGCACAAAATATTCTGACTGAATTTTGTATCTCAAAAGTCTCAGAGGCTTTGAGAGCAAGTATCTTAGTTGCAGGACGCACAGATTGCAGAACTAGGTACTGAGATGTACCTGTTGCTCTGAGGTCTCTGACAGCTGCACCTTTAGCAGTAAAAGTGAATGAAGCTCCTCTTAGGTGGAAGTCTAACCTCCTGGCCACTCAGGTTTACCAAGAGGGCTAAGACAGAGAGCAGAGAAGTAAAAAAACCAAGGCTATCCATGAAGCTATAGAAAGGAGTTAAATTTCTTTGCCAATTGAAGTTTCTAAGCCAAATGAATGAGTCAACTAACTGACCTTAAGGGGAAAGCATAATGCCTTCCATACTTTTAATAAAAGCAACAAGTTTTTGTACTCTGAGGACTTGCTTAGAGTGGTGTTTGAGGACAAAAGGCTTTAATCTTGTTAGATGAGGGTTTGTCTGGTTTTGCCTGTTTGTAAGCGAGAAACTTGAATATTTGGAATTAAAAAGTTGAAGAAAGCTGCAAATCATAAGTCCACTGAAGAGACTGAGAAACAATTTCTGAAGGACAGTTCTGTGTTAGGTCAGTGGTTTGCACCTTTTGATGCCAAGTCTCACTTGTATTGTATCCCTCTCACCTTTTGACTTCTCCCTGAATGTCTGCTGTTGCATCACCTCTCGGTCACCTAACCACTACCCAAGAGCCTCCAGGAATCACTGCCTGCTCTCTGGGGTCCCTGCCAACTCCTTCTCTCCCTTTTCCCCAAGCCTGGGATAGGTTTGCTTTCTCCTTGCCCCTGCAGTTGCTCTATGGCTCTTTTTCTAAGACAATTGTACAAGCAGAGATGTGGCACAACTTGTTGGCTTGTACTTTGAGCCTGAGATGAGCCTGGACCTCACCTGCTGGTAACTTGTAATCTAAAGTGCTCTTTAGGTAGTGCCTTCAAATGTGAGACACAACAGAAGAGTTGGGTACCTTTGACACAAGGAGTAAAAGCAGATTTATTATGTTACAGGCCTGTCTAAAGGCTGGAGGGTTCATAGTACAATTTATTGTGCTTTTCAGGAGCTACTGGTTTTCCACATGCATTCAGTTTTGTTCTGCTGAGACACAATTTGTCTTCTCCGTGAGCTGACTGCTTGCTATCAATACCCACTCACGAGGATTTTCATAGGCTAATGCTAAGAATTCTTTTGTAACATATTTCTTCCTCACTCCTCGAGCTCTGGCCTCTCCCTCAGGAAAGGACGATGCTGAGGTATGAAAAGATCAAGTGCAGAGTAATTAAGTTATTTGTCTTCGCATCTCCTAACTGTTACACAATCAAACAGTGTATTTTTAGAGGAGAGCTGGTTAATTGCTGTTAACATTATCATCATTTCAGGATGATTAGGAGGTGGTGATTGAGTAAGTAATAGCAGTAGTAGGATGTAAAAAAGCAGTAGTAGAGGACGCGATCAAAACCCCAAAGAGCTGATAGAGTACAAAAATAAGAAGTGTATTTCACTATTGCCTTGCAGTTTCCCTTTTCAGAGTTAGCATAGCCAGGGAGTGGTAACAGTGCTATGGGTTGTGTAAAGAAGAAAATATTTTTTGCCTCTCCTTTTTGAGAAAGAAGAGGTTTTCACACGACTGCTTGTGCAGCTGATTGCAAAAGCTCTTCCCTCACTGGGAATGAAGTGCTCACTCTCCACACTGAACTTCATCTCAAGGTTACTGTGAGCTGAGGGTCTGTAGTGATGCAGGCTCTCCAAGCAGGTGCAAAGGAGAGGCCCTTCATTGTGAAAACCCAGCTTTTTTTAGCAGTTAGCCTGTTATCAGTTATATAATTGCAAATCATAACAAGCATAATTCAACTAACCACCATAAAACCGTGATGTGAACACACAATGCATCACTTGGTTTTTACCTCTAGTTCAGCTGAGTCACTTTCCCACAGTCCCTTTCTGCTTAGCCTAAGTGGCAGCTCTGAGCCATGCCTTTACGAGGCCTTGCCTCTGTAAGGCTTTGCCTGTATGCAACAGGTTACTCCTTGAATCAAGGAGTCCTCTTGTCTCATCCCCAACAGAGACATAGTCATCTCATGTTTCTATACCCATAATTTCAGAGTTAAGGAAAAAAGGGTTCTTGTTTGACACCAAGCAGAATAGACAAGTCCACATCTAACATGATTTAAGCCTCCTGTGCTCAGATACTGTTTAAAACCAGTCTTCAAAGACCTTTTTTTTTTCTTTTCTTCTCCCTCAAGGGCAGTGACTACTCCCAGTCAACTCCCTCTCTGTTGGTTGTAGACACACAGTTTTTGGAATCTGGGAGTGGGGCTGTGGCCCAGCCTCATCCCTAACTGGCTCCAGCTGTGCAGGACAGGTGAGCAGCATTGAAGGGAAGGAGCCATGGAGTGCCCAGGTGCCCTGACCAAGCCCAGAGGAACAGAGGGCACACAGGTGCAGTGCATCAGCATCAGGGGTATAAAAGGCTGGGCTGAAGGGCAATAAAGGGCTGATGCTGCAGCCTGCTGGAGTGGAGTGATGTTACTCTGTGTGGGGAGATGCTTGAAGGCTTCTGTTGAGGTATGGTGTTACTCTGTATGGGAAAGTGCTTAAAGTCTTCTGAAATTGTGTGGTAATACTCTGTGTATCATGGCTGTCTCAACTGTGACAGGTGCTGCAACAGTTGGTAGTTTATTGCAAGGCTCTTAATATGAGTGAACACTTAAAGGAGTTTTGGGTGAGCAGAAGTGACTGAAGCTGACTGTGAAATACCTGTGTTTGTGCTGTGGTCCCCACTTCAGGACAAGGTTTGCAGCTGTAGAGCCCAGAGAATAAGTGAGAGCAAGGGGAGCCAGGACATTTTTCCTCAGCACTGCTCTGGGGATTGGTACAAAAAGAGTGAAGAAAGCTATGTCCAGTGAGAGGAGAAATATCTGCAGAACCAGAAATGTGCTGCAAGTGCCTTTTGTGAAATGGTCCCTGGGCTATTTGATCATGTACATTTTAGTTCTCTACCTCAACAGACACATGTTGGTATTGGACCTGGACCAAGATGATTTTTTTCAGGGAATGTAGTTCTCCTGGTGAATTTGTAGCACCTGAGATCTTTCCTCTGCAATTCTCCTTCCCAGGTACTGACACAGCATTATTCTTTATCAAATCAGAGCTAACACTTCCACAGTGAAAGAAATATAATTGCAAACCAGCTGAAAATTAATGTTATAGTCTTACAATCCATGTCACAATCCTGATGACATTTGTAGTACAATATTATAATGATGTGGGAGAGGGAATAATTTTAATGGTTGACCTTGGCATTCAAATAACATCTAATAGCTGCAGTTTTGCCCAGAAGATATGTGTCAGTGCTCAGTTGCCAGATGTGGATTTCGAATGCCTGAATTTAGTGCCTGCATGGAAGATTTGGGTTTGTTCATCTGATGGGGAAAATACAATTTAAAAAGTTAAGGTAGGAATTTCTGCTCTAGCTGCATTCAGCAATGGAACTGAAAGCTCCCAGCTTGGAAGTGAGATGCTCCCACTCTCTCTAATGTTAAAATGAGAAAGGAGAAGGATGATGAACCCATACTTTTGAATTCAATAAACAGAACAAGAGAAGTCTGTCCTTGAAGAAAATAGAATTGTGAATCAATGAGAGTGATTAAGTGCAGAAGAAACAGAGCCCTCGGTAGGGTTTGCACTAAACATGGAAGTTTAGTAGCCCACTCTCCCATCTCAAACACAACTGGGGTTTAGTTAAACAATATCTGGCCTAATACCATCAATAAAAATGGCAAGTCATGCTCAAAACACTCACAGAGCAGCCAACTTTCATTTTACAGCAGGAAAAGTCAAGGCACAGTAATGGAGAAATTATTCTCAAGGGATTGCTGTGTCACATGGGTCAGGTAGGTCTTGTTTTTGACTTAGCACATCATGCTGGTCTCTAAATAGACCAGTGGGCTGCCTTAGCACGGTGAATCCTTTGAAGGTCTTAATGAGGTGCAGTCAGAGACCTTGGACAAAACCCAGGGACTCCCAAAGGCAGCTCTGCATATGCCAGTCAGACAAAGGAAGACCCAGCAGACATAGAGCAAGATGGACTGAAATGTCCACACCAAGAACAAAATATCACTCATTCTGACCTGGTTTTGCTACTTCCATGACATTTAGATGTGTAGCTTCAGCAGACAACTGTCTGGGAAAGGTTGATGAAATGTTCTCTATATCTGATGCATGTTAAAGCCAATGCAATTAGCTTATTCCTGTTTCCAGTGGAATGCTTTGTGGGCAGGAGTAGACCAGAACTAAGCTTGGAAGAAAATACCAACATGTTCTCTGCAGTCTAAGAGGTGGCTCTGCAAAGTGTCTGTCTCAGCTGACATCTCAACTGTTGGTATGTTTGTGCTTTGGTTTTTATTCTGGGTGCACATCCTATTCTGAAAGGCCACTGTGAGGGAGAAAAACAAGCTCAGGATGTGTAATTTGTGACTACATCTGAGAAATAAAGAATGCCACTACAATGGAGAGAGAAAATGAAGGGTAGAGCAATGATCATATGAAAGAAAATATCATTCCTTACCCAGACATGATGTCATGGTCTCTCGTGATACGGGAAAGAGCTAGGGAAATGCAAAATAACTGTAGCTATGAGGGCTTGAGAATTCCCTGGGGATGGCTGTGAATAGATTTGTGTGATTAGTCATGCTCCATGTTTGGTTCAGTGTCAGGTTTACTCAAAGACTGAGGTCAATAAATGAAAGGCAAGGAACAGAGAGGGTGGAGAAGGCAAAGGCAGCTGTAAAAGGAGGAGCTTTAGCTGACAGTGGGGAGCTGGTGGAATGCCCCTCTGGACAGTGGTGGGAATGGAGCACAAACTACAGCTCTATCACCTGCCCTTTTGGGACACCTAAAGGTTTTGGGTTTTGTTTGGTTAGTGGTTTGTGTTAGTTTTTGGTTTTTTTTTTTTTTTTTTTCTGCCTGGTGGGGTGACATCTATCTAATGTTAAGATGGAAATTAAGGATACACCCTTTATCCTTTTATCACAGAGCCTTTCTGAAAGTAAGCTACCTTTTCCGTCATTGAATATTCTCTCCCCTTTGAAAGAGAGCACATTAAGAATGCAGGGGAACACAAACGTGGAAGCAAAATATTGACAGGGAATACAGAAACATTTTGGATATTGTCTTACTCTTTTTCACTGGGAAGCTTTGCTTATTCCTCAATAAATCTCCGTTATTACTTTTTTTTAAGCTTCATTGCTAACCAATGACAAAAAATTTGTCTTGTATGTCCCACCATTACACATTCCATTGACACAGGGAGTGAGTGGCATTATCTGGAAAGGAGAGCTCACCGTCTAGGTGATTTCAGCCAATCGGAGATGATGATATTGTATTACCAGTTTCATAATATAAATGAAAAAGATGGCCTTCATTTTGATGAAAGCTGTAAAGTAGCTATTGTGCTTGTTTTGTATTGCAAGGCCCAAATGTATTATTTATGCAATTTTCCTTTTGAAAGGAAAAACTGAAAGAGACTATTTCATTTTACAGCATTCAGTCAGAGCTATTGTCTCATGAATGTGAACATTCCTGCATTTTATCAGCTCCGAATGTAGAAGGCAACTCACAGATCACACAGAGAAAGGATTTTTCAAAGTTTGAAAACTGCTTTTTAAAAAAGCTAGACCCTAATGACTCGAGATATTATTTGTGCGTGCCTGTAGGCTGAATCAACACTTGGCCTATCAGAATGTACACAGAGCAGCTTCTCTTTCAAGGTCTTAAACAGCTTTGATTGAATCTTCGTGCACCTTAAATTGATAATGCAAGCAGCCTGTAATACACAATATTCCTAACAATGGAATACATCTTCATTTGTAAATACACACTTTTGTGCCAAGTTAGCACATATTCAGGGATCTCTGCGCCACTTATTGACGTGACAGCAGCCTGGTGCTGCTGCTCTGCTGCAGTAAATACTGCCACTGTTCTGGAGGTGGGGAAACTGAGGCAGGTGCACGTTAAAACATTTGCTTGGGGTTGTAAGGCCAGTGCTGATAGTGTGGAAAAGGTTGCTGGCATCAGCCCATCAGGCAGTCTGTGACATGTGGAGTCACTCCTGTGGACCTGGTGGTACTTATGTCTATGGGGAAAACACTTACTGTAGAGAGATGTTGAGATTTTTGCCTGTCCTTGACACCAGTAGAAATTAGATGTTTGCCCTTGAACACCCATACAAAGAGGTTGGTTACTCTTTGGTAGAGAGACACATTAAAGCTTAAATTGATATTCAACCTCTTCCCCTATGTACCTAATTAAAGGCTCACTTCTGAGATACATCTTTTCTTGCCTGTTTTTATTTTTTTTTTCCCAAAAATAATGCCTACTTTTAGTGCAGTGCCTCTGAAACTTGCCATTAAAAAATACCTCAGCTTTGTCATTCAACTTTTGTTGGACCCAATATATTTCTCATTGTTCTTTCTTGTTTTCTGGGATAGTGTAAAAATGCATATATACAACAAATATGTTTAAATGTTAGTTTACCTGTTGCCCTATCATGAAATAATAAATTAGTGGAACCATTTATCTCTCCAGTGAAGTCACACAATTTCTGATAGGGGCTCACAGTGGATAATATTCCTGAGAGTTAAATAAAGGTGATTACATTTTGAAAACTAATCAGAAATTAGGTTTACATTTACATTAGGTTTTCATATACCCATAGATCTTGTCTTTGGGATGACCTAATTGCAGCCTTGCAGTACCTGAAGGGAGCATACAAGAAAGATGGAGAGAGACTATTTACAAAGTCCTGTAGTGTCAGGACAAGGGGGAATGGCTGCAAACAGAAAGAGGGCAGGTTTAGATTGGATATTAGGAAGAAATTAATTACAGTGAGGGTGGTGAGGCCCTGGCACAGGTTGCCCAGAGAAGGTGTGGCTGTCCCATCCCTAGAAGTGTTCAAGGCCAGGCTGGATGGAGCTCTGAGCAACCTGGTCCAGTGGAAAGTGTCCCTGCCCATGGCAGGGGGGTGGAACAAGATGATATTTAAGGTCCCTTCTAACCCAAACCATTCTGTGATTCTCCAATTCTGTGATGCTTGTCAGCACTAGTGGAACAAAAAAATTATTTCTGTGGATGCTCCTGGCCAAAGTCCATGAATATAACCAAAACCAAATATGTGGTAAGTTTTATTTTAGCTGGATGTAGAAGTACTGCAGTTTGGAACAGAAGTCCCTGTATCCAGTCATGTTAGGAGACACCACCAGTAGGAGCACTGCAATCTTTGCCACATTTGCAAGTCTCACCATCCTTTGTTTTCTTCTCTACATTCCCAGACATATTTGGCTCCCAGGAGTGTAAGCTGATATGTTGTATTTAGAAATACTTAAGGGGCTGTAACCATAACATACAATAACAATACTTAATGGATAACATATGCAATAGCAAAAATCAAATGAAACAGCATTACCCTGAAATATGGGGTTAATTCTGCACAGATCTGGTAGAGACATGAAAATGAATACTTGTCATGTAATCAAATGGAAAAAATAATGTAGAAGAAAAATTCCGGTTCACTGATTGTAGTTGTGCTAATGTTAGATTACAGCTATCTGTCAGCTCTAAGTACTGGCACTCAATACTTACTTTTCTTAACTGTCTCAATTCGTATTTAAAGCTTGCTTTTGGTGACATTCTTGCCATGGGAATTCACTTGCTCATATATCCTCAAAGTGAACACACAGTGAGCAATAATGCAGGGAATCTGATCTTTTTAGAAATTCAGATAAATGCGTACCTGTTCTGTTCTTATGATTCACCTTAATTCATCTATTAGCGACAGCAAAAAGAAATCTGTTTCCATGCCTGTGTCTCAAGCAGTGATGGGAAATACAGGTTGTAGGAACTGGAATTATCCTGATTGAGCAGCCTTTCCCGAATCTCAGTGTGTTTTAATCATATTAGTTGTATTTTTATCTCCTGAATTAAAGAAATCAAATATTTTGCTTTTGTCTCAGGTATTTCTTGCCATTTCAGGGTTAGCGTGCCACTGAAATGATCACAAGTCTTTTACTCTGGGTGCTGGATAAAAAGATATACTGGAAAATCAAATTGTTGGCATACAGAGTAAATTGCTGTGGACTAGCAATTTAGCAACAGGTATTGCTCTCTCGCCAACATTCCTGTCATTGTCTGAGGCAGATGGCTTCAATTTTATACACAGTTTTTCAGTCTGTAAAAGAGGATCGTATATTTATTCATCAAAACAAGACAAAATGACAAAAAGCCTGCAATGCAACTTTTTATGTGCCTGGTCAGTGAAATAGGCTTGGAAGAAAATATTGTTTTATTTGGGAAATAAGACTCCATTATGCATTTAAATATGAAATCTAGAACTGCCTAAAAAATGAGGACAGGTTTCTTCTCATAAAGCATCTTTTCCTTCATACTGAAAAATGTAGCAAGGAACACTGAATTCTTCTTAATCAAATATTCAGCTGTTAGTGGTTTAGTTTAGGAAACAGATTAATTTAATATCAAACAGTGATCAGCAAGTTGTCATGCTGCCCCATCTGCGTTCTGTGCCATTTGCCAGTATGGAAAACTGTCTCCTTTTCCTCCAACATTTTTTGATTCTTCATGTATTTCTCCTGAGCTGCTCAAATTTCCAATTTTTCCCTTCCCCGCCCTTCACTTCTCAATCTGCACATCTCTGATAATACATAATAGAATAAGAGTGCAAGATGGCAGTATGTTTTTGTCTTTCAGTCTGCAGCTGAAGAGGTGAGTAGGTGTCACACAGCCTGCCAGAGGTGGCTCTGCTCTGTGGGGATGGAAAGCTTTGTGGGGCTGGGGCTGAGGTGGCTGATATTCAGCTGCAAGAATCCAGACATTCAGGGTGGGCAATGGTAAAAGAACCCTCAATATCTACATTGCAAAAGCCCTTGCAAAAAGTCAAAGCCCCAGATGGATCTTGAGGCTCTGGCTTAAGCTATGTTGTTCATGTGTTGAGGAAGTGTAGGGTTCAGTCTTTCTGCCTCTGATAAGAAAGAAATTCCTTCCACTGGAACTAAATCCTGAAAGAGAACTGCATAATAAATTCTAGGTGGAATGACAGAGACACCTCTTCTTGGGAAGTTAATATATCACTTAAGACCTGGCAACAGCTTAGCTCCAGACATACTGTTGCTTCTCTGTAAGGGTAACTCTGACATCCCAGTGAGAAAGTTTACTTCCTTCACACCTGGTCTTGTGTGCTATTAAACCATCACAGCAGCTGCTGAATTATTCATCTTTTTCCAGTGGACAAAACTAGTATTCCAACTGACACCCCCCCTTGCCCAAGAGGAAAAAGCAGTTTGAAGGAGGGAATGCATTACAAAATCTGCAGTACAAAAGTTTACATCATTAAGCATTTAGGGTTTACATAGAGAGCAGTGGTGTGCAACAGCAGGCAAGTCCCTAAGCGGTTTTTCTGCAATCAGAATTTCATTCATTACCCAATTTTCATGCAAGTCCCCTGGCATTTGAAATATGGTTCAAGGTAGGTTTCCCAAGGGCTCTGCCCCTCCCATAAAAACTGATTTGCAGTGTCCAAAGACAGATCTAAATATCTTTGGCTCAAACTACTTAAGGCCTGCAGAGCAGGATCCTCTGTCATCCTCATCACATCTCACACCTACGGAACCGATAACAGATTAATGTCTGCTCTCCAACATTTCATCAGTGTCTCCAGATAAGGCACCTTGCATTATTTTATCTAGAAGCAGCTGTGGAAGGACCAGAGGGGGTGAATGAAAATGTATTTGCACTCTACAGAAGAATGAAGGTGTGCATGGCAAAGAGAAGGAAAGGGGAAATGAGAGGTGCTTTCTTTTGGTACTACAGGAGAAGGAACAGAGCCAGTCCTGGCAAAGTTCTCTGCTTCGATTATGTATCCACTTTTATTCAATCACTGGGTTGCTCTATGTCTGACACTTGGTCAATAGTGCAATCTACCACTGATCAGAATAAAACAGCCATCCTAGAATACCTTGGAATTTCATTAGTTTCTTTGCAATGTTGTCTTTAGAACTAGGTGATTACTTGGAAACACAAACTTACGGCATGGTTCCATACTTTTTCATATAAAGAGCCTGAGACTCTAAACAGTGATATATATATTTTTTTTTAATCAGGAACACTTCTCTTAAACAATTTCCTTTTTGCAAAAAAAAAAAAAAAAAGTAAAAAGAAAAAGCCATAATATAATCAAAGCCACAGATGGATTCCTCATCTCAAAATTATATCTGCTCTTCCCAGGTTAGAAATCTTGGAGTCTATGTTTTGGCTATCCCCTAAATGACCTCCTAGTTTAAATACATTTTCAAAAGCTTTGTAAAAACAAACAAACAAAAAAACATTATTAATAATTCTTACTCTGCTATTCCTGTAAATGTGTCAATTAGCATAAATTTCTTCCATGAATTTCTACAACAAACTGGCTATAATTTTTGTAGCCTTCTCTTTCAATATCAATTTCATAATTTTGAAGTAAATGGAAACAAAACAGGAGACTGACTATTGCTTAGGTTCATGGGAATTGGACGCTGTAGTTGTTTATCAGTGGTGGCAATACAGGCACCTTTTAAACTTGCTCTTTAAGCAAGGAACTTTAAAGCAAGGCTTCAAAGGAACAGTGGACACCACATTTTTACTCTTGTGGAACATTTGGTAGCAGGTTTGTTCTGCCCTCATCTAGTGGCACTTTCTATAGAACTGAGATTAAAATGACAGTGGTTCTTACGTGGTGATGATGATAGTGAAAACTGCTCTCTGTTCCCAGGATAATCGAACCAGAATGTGCAATTAATTATTTTACTGAGCTGCTTTTTTGCTGCTGTTGTTGTTTTCCCATGGTTACTTTCTTTTTCTGGCACCCTTTTTGCTCAGTGTCTGACCTGGGTTGCATCATGCTCTGCAGGATTCATACTGAGTCCCTGCTGACAGCCTCCAACTGGAAAGTTTTTCCAAGATAAGGTGAAAACAATCTGCTCTGCCTGGAGGCTGATCCAGGGCAAGGAGTGGCCCTGCTTTGAAAGGTTGTCTGAAAGGGCATGTTTGCACCCAACTCTGAGATCGAATCCAAAGTAAACCTGATTTCTCTCTAGGAAAAGGCTGAGGCAATCCTGTCGAGCCCTCTCTAGTTTTTAATGTAATCTATAAGCATCTTTCCTAAAGTGAGTCTGTCTACTGAGCCACCCCTCTTCTATCTTAGCTGTCCCCTAGGACAAAAACAAGGGTCACCTTTGGCTCAGCCTATTCTGCAGGAGGAGCCAGGAGATTTGACTAAAAAATAACATGAAATGATCATCCAGCAATCCCCTGAAATAATAATTTCCTTCTGCTGTCACCTCAACCTATTGTGACATGAATCTATTCATCATGTAACCTATTCAGTCCATATTCTGCATTTTTTTTCTAAAGCATAATTTCATCCTTAATTTTTGAAGCATTGTTCACTCATCTGTTTTATTTGTTTCTCGTTCAACAGCCCCTGTTTCACATAATTCAATTTCTCTGTTGTCTTAGAATTCCTACTCAGCCTGTGGTGTTTTCATAGCCTGAAATTTCCTTAGCTTCTCTCCTTGTTGTAGTTTTACCTTTCATTCTCATAGTCTTCTTCATGGTCCAGAGGAGCTTTTATCTCTCCAGATTTTGTCTGCAGAATAAATCTCTTATGGAGTCTTTTCCAGTTTCTTCCTCATTTGCTCTTTTAATCCATTTAGTAGTTTTAGTTTCCATCTGCATCAATCTTAGCTCAGTAGTTTCCTTGTCTGGGTGCTTCCTTCAATACACAACTGCCTTTTCCAGCTCCGTCTTCCACATTTGGCACATAAGTCTGCATTTCTCTTACAACTCATTAATCTCCAATAACTTGAAGCTGCATGTTAAAGTGTTGTTGAAGGAAAAGACCACTGAAAACATGGGTGATGACCTGCACATCTTAGTGGCTCATCCTCAAGTGTGACTGAGGCCTAACAAGCTGTGGTACCCATGGATGAAGAAGAAAGTCCAGGCATCAAAATGAAAAGAAGTAGGAAGGAAGGGCAATGACCTTTAAAATCCATTTTGGGTTGTTTATTTTTTTGGGTGCTTGGTCTTTACAGATGTCTTATTAAAATACATTGAAATTAAAATACAAAGTAAAAAAAGGCACCTAATTAATAGCAAGATCAGACTAATCTCTCTCCTTAGGTGAGTTCTTGTAGCACAGTTGTGCTGGAGGAGTCTCTATGCAGGGTCAGGTGGTTGGTTTTCAGCACAGCTGTTAGGTTTTGTCTGTCAGCTGGAACACCCTCTCTGGTTTGCTCCTTATGTTGTTTACAAAATGCAGCAGCAGAGCATCTTTTGTCCTTGCCAGCAGATGCAGTTGTTTAAGCAGATTTTTTTTTTTTTTTTGGATGTGAATTCAATAACTGGGATATGGCCTTGATGTGCACAACAACCCCCCAAAAGTGTAAAAATAAGAAGGAAGCTAACACCAAACCCTTCCTTGAGTATGTGGAGGTAGCATTATTCTACTATGTAATCTATTAATGTATTTATTTTTTTTACCATTCAGTAAGACCTAAGATTTATAATGAACAACATCTTATTTGATCCTGCTTCTAACATTCATCTTGTGAAGGGAAAAATTTTGATAAGTTGGCATCCCCTTGCATCCTTTTTTTTTTTTTAAACAAAATCAGTCATAACTTTGCTTGAAAAGAATCTTGCATAAAGACTGAAATGTAGGTTCTCTGGGTTAAAACAAATTGCTTTTCCACGGAGTGGTCATCTGCAGCATTTCTCACATAAAACTCTTTTGGACATCGGGGTGGTTTTATAAGGAATTTAGGGATGGTGGGAGATTGCTGCAAGGGCCTTGCTCCAGAGCAGTAGGAACCACAGACTGTGCACATCAGTTAGTGAGCAAGCTGTGGAGCTCAGTGCTAGCAATCCACCCTGTCACGACCTTGAGCGAAGCAGCTCAAGATGACCAAGCAGCAGAAACCTCTGCCTTTTTTCCTGGTTCCAAGGGTAGTTCAAGTCATCAGTCAGCCCAAGTCTGTAAAGGTAAATATACATATGCCTGGGCTCGTTTGACCTCTTCTTCTACAGCTTCACTCCTGAAACCACCTGTATTGAGTATGATCTCTTCCCTCTTTAAGAGCAGCTTTGGGCAGCCCTAATGAAGAAATGATGTTTTTAAACAAGAATGCTTACACTGGAATTGGCTTTTTTTTCTTTTTTGCTATTTTTTTTTTCAGTAAACCACTGCATAGCAACACATTTATGCAGAAGTTTTACAGGTATTAAATGAAAATAAGTTGATGTTACTATCTAGAGAATAGACAAACCAGTTACTATGTTGTCTACAAAACTTGCATATCATAAAGAAACAGAAGAGAGAATTATGTATTTTGCTTTATTATTGCTGTGCTAAACCAATGGGTTTTCCTTGCACTATGAATAACATTGGCTGCTATTTTGTAAATTTTCCTCCTAGATTGCATTTATTTTATTTTGTTTAATTTTTTGCTTTATTTTCTTTCTATAACAAGCCTGAATCAGTAATATCTATAGCAGGAAATTACTGCAATTTGAAAACTGCTGGTGTTTTTTGGTCCTGATAAAATAGTGAGATGATAATTTTTCTGTGGGTGAATTTATGGTTATATGCATGGTGAGGATCTTCTGAGAAATGACTTTTGTGTGTTTTCAATAGATTTATTACTTTTTTTTATGATGGTGGCATTTTCCTCTCTTTGGTGCTGGTAGTGGTTTCAGAAAGGCAAAATAAAAACAAAAAAATGTGTAAATATTAGCCTTTGCTGAAGTTTATAGACTGAATCCAAAGTAAATGCTGGTGTTATAAAAAAAAAAAATAAATATAAGCTTTGATCTTTAAAGATAAGACAGGCGCTTCACCTATAGCTCTTTCAACAGCAGACTGTGATGAGATGATCCATAGCTATCAACTTCTATTGTGAAGGTGTTATTTGTGGGGAGTGTTTTGTAATTTTCCATGTCTGTTTGACTACAGGGAGAGACTACAAGGGAGTATCTAATTGCTGATAATGTTATTTTTTAAGGAGTGGAGTTAGAGATGGCTTTAGATTATTGCTTGATTCCTCTGTGATCCATCAATCTTATACTATTTACTTCTAATGAAAGTTAGCCAAGTTTATGAAGATAAAGAAATGTTTTTCAAATGTTAAGATATGGAAGTAGGTAGTGCCACACAGTGAAAGACATGGAATAAAGACTTAGATTTTTTCATAAAGAGTGACAATACAGGCAAGTGGTTGTTCAATACAGAGAGCTATGCAACAGCTCAGTCTGCAAAAATTCAAACTAATATTGATTGGCATATAACTCCAGACTTCAGGGCAGGTGTTTGGGCTTTTAACTACCTCAGTAAAAGTCAAAATGAATCTTCAATAAAAGAAATTCAGTAGCAACATTACTATCTAGCATAAGAAAATGGGTGCAAATATTTCAGCTGTGTCATCCCTACTTCAATAGCTAACTGCCCAAAACCCTGTCTGAACAATATCTCAAGGAAAGAAAAAATTCTTAAACACTGTTCTAGGTCTTGAATATTCTGCTTTATGCAAGGGATACAAAAATGTCAAGGAGCACATGGGCTGTATACCATCTGCCCTGTATTGAGGAATAGGTAACGTGTTATTAGCTGAACCTGTAACCGGACAGCAGATAAAGGGAACCTCCTGCAGTAAATGCACCCTTCCACTGTCTTCTTGTCTGTTGAAACCTGAGAGGAGCACGTTAAAAAAGAGCATGTTTTTATTATAGAGCATGTTAAAAAAATCAACATGGGATTATAGAGCATGTTAAAAAAATCAGGGTAAAATGTTTTATCAAATACAACAGCTTATGCTGGGCAAGTAATAGAGTAGGAAAATTATATTAAATTGCAACCCTGTTAGAAAGTTTGAAATTTAGTTGAGTATCTTTCCTCTTCTCTATCCCTTGATCTAAGATGCTGTTTCAAATTGAGATATATGAACCAAGGCATCAATTTGGTAGCTCTTTTTTTTTTTTTTTTTCCTTTTTCTCCCAGCTAATAGATATTAATTTTGTTTTGAGCAATCAAGGTGGTTTTCAGCCATGAGCCTGGGAAGCCTTCCCACCCTACTGAAGCCAATTGGTTTGAAATTTACAGAAGGCAGGAAATATATAATATTTTCCCCTACCTTTGTGGGGCTCTCAAACTATTTTACCTCCTTAGACTCAAGAGTAGAAAGTCAGTAAAGAAATGAATTATTAATCTTTGATTTGTATCGGCAACAGAATCCCTTTACCAAAGGAGTAGCATTTCTTCCATGCTTTTGGGTGTTTTCTTCCTTATATCAAATTCTGACCCTTCGGTAAGGTGTCTTCTTTTGACTCACAGATTTGCTGGCTTTCATAAACACACTGCCTTTACTTTTAATCGGTGCAGGAGTTCAGTCTGGGGAGCTTGGTGGTCAGGTTATAATCAGAACTACATCTAACAGAGTGCTGGCAATATAAAATAAAGCAAAAAAAAAAAAAAAAACCAGTATGCAGAAAAATGTGCCTTCTGGATGAATATGGATGATGGAGCTGTAGTTTTAAACATGGTCTTCCTGCCCCCCATTTGCACAAATCTCCATATGTCAGAGAAGCAAGGGGTGAAGGAAGAGGTGGTAGCCAAATGTTACAAATGCTTTCTGCTTGTTCCAGAAGAGTCACAGCAGCATTGTAGGATACTCCTTTTGACCTGGCTTGTTGGCTGGTATTAAAACTCTGTGTAAAAGTGCTTATGGTTTGATGTTGAGTCATTAGAGCATGTGAGACTAGCTCTGGGAGTGAAGGAGAAGACAAGAGCTCATCAGAAGGACCTTTGAAGTTGTCCAGAATAAGAAGAAACTTAGATTATTTTTTTTAAATAATTTTGTTTTCTTTGCATAATCTATGTCCTGTAATTCAGTCCATATAAGCTGTAGCTTGAAGCTGCATGGGAAAACAGCTTGCTTATAAATAGAAAATTAGATAGTCCTATGCCATGTATATCCCAACACCAGAGACATTTCCATTTGATAGTTCATGACCATGTAAACAAAGGTTTCTGCCAAAGCTGCCACAGGTGATGAACCAGGGGTACCATGTAAATGTTAGTCTAGAAGGTAATTCTGATCTAATGACCATGATCATGACCAATATGACTGTGAAGTCATGGTAATCTAGTTATTTGCCCTCATAGTCATGAATTGAAAATCACACTTTGCATATATCAAGTACCAGAGCACAGAAAAAATGGCATTTTTGATAGTTCTTGTGGGGAGGAAGAGTATGAACCCAGAGGTCTCTAAATTAGAGTCTAAAGCAATCTTCTTGATAAGTCTTCCCTTACCTGGCTGAGATGAAAGAAGTGGGCTGAGACTTAATGTAAGAAAAAATTACAAAGCTGGCGAATAAGGTCTGGTCCAGAGGTACAGGCCAGCCTTTTCCAATCCCAGAGAAAGTGTGGTGAGGATCATTAGACAAGGTACATCCCAAAGATCCTTCCCAAGAGAGGTAATAAGTATCCTGGGCCCTCTGGTTCCAAATGGATTCAGTGGTAAAAAATGCCATAGAGGAGGATGAGTTTCAGTGCTGCTGAATTCTTATGAAAGAGTCCTGGGGATTATAGAGGAGCATCCTCTCAGACTAGAGAAGCACTGTTTTCCAGATAAAAGTCACCACAAAAGTAATTCTCTTCACAGACCTTGCTTCCTTCATGGAGGAGAGTGCTTTCTTGTCTCTATCCCTGCTTTTCAAAAAGCATTGAAGCTTGTGCCCACGCACATCTCTACCTCTGAACTCCACAGTAGTTATTTTCCCTTGACAAGATGTTGGAGCACACAAACATCCATACTGACCAGACAGATGCCGTGTCAAGTGTTTGCTTTTCCTGCTGCCATTTGGCTCATCTCTGAGAGTTTCCAAGATCTTGCCAGGTACTTAAATCCACGCAACCAAAACTCTTGTTTGCTGTATTGCCCTTCACATTTACAAAAAATGGCATTAATTGTGACAGTTAATACTTGATTATTTTAATTAAAAATGTGTGTATTTGATTAATTAATGTGTAAATTGAGTTATCAGAACATGTTTTATTTTATCTCTGTTATTACCTGAATATATCAAACCTACAAACAAAGCCCAAAGGAATTTTCCTGACAATCCCAACCACAGGGTGTTCATGTGTTCCGCTGTCCTAACAAATATTGGAGCACTGATTTGAGTGAGAACAGGTCAGTAATGCTTCAGTAATCACTGTATTTAGTGAAAGTATTACCTTTTACTTTCTTTCTTCCTTCATTCTCTCAGTACAAGTAACTGATCGATTTCTTCCTGAACAGATGTTTTTTTAATCCCAATTTAAAATATATTAACATAGTGTTTTAAAGGGTCCAACATTTTAAGGTATGTTAATTTCATGTTTACATTTTACACACATCTGGTTGAGACCACTATGGCTGACATTGATTGCTGCATGTTTTACCCTTTAGCAAAGAGAAAATAAAGAATAATAGGAATATAGCCAAATAACATCTAATTGCATGATAAATTTTGCTGGATATTCAGTTTCTGTTCTGATTCTGAGTGCATCACTGACTATTGCTACATAGCTCACTCATACACTACTTTCAGGCCTATTACACAGTTTTTTAAATACTACTTTAAAAAGCACTTTTAAAAATACTGCTGCTATTGAATCATCTCAGTCCTCCAACAACAAAGAGAAAGAGGACGTTCGCAGAATCCAAATGTTACTCTACCGGAAAATATTTTACACCTTCTTTTGTGAACTCTATCAAATTCCCAGTGCTTTTCCAGGATTTGTTCCTCCACTCCTGCTCAGCCCGGGTGTTTTCTTCCCGCTGCTTTTCCTCATGTATTAGGGTACAGCTAGGGACAGAGATATGACACATTGCAGATAACATCCTAACATATTAAATGAGGATGTTCAAACATAGTGACAGATCCTGTTGTATGATGATACATCAGGGCAGCTCAAAGATAAGAATTTTAATATATTCTATTATGGAATCACTTAAGCTGACTAAGTGATAGCTGTGGGGGGAATGGAATAGCTTGTAGCTCCCGGAAAGGGTTAAGAGACCAGAAATGGGAAAGAAATACCTGGGTGGTACAGGGAGACAGAGGTAGGAGTAAGCAGAATTTAAAAAATCCTTGATCTCTTTGAGTAATACACGATACAGCAAATGTAATTTCTTTTTTTTTTTTTTTTTAATGTGGAGGATGAGACATCCTCAACATATGTGACCTGCAAAGGCAATCTGTCTGAACTGTCCCCAGCCACAACTTTTCTACAGTTTCTCTGAGTATAGGCTATGAACATCTGCCACTAGATAATAGAACCTCAGAATAGCTTGGGGTGGAAGGGGCCTTTACAGGTCACCTAGTTTAACCTCTAAGTCCAGCAAGCAGGGTCATCAACTAGATCAGGTTGCTCATAGCCCTGTCCCACCTGACCTTGAATGTTTCCAGGGATGGAGCATCCACCGTTTCTCTGGGCAGCCTGTTCCAGTGCCTCACCACCCTCTTTGTCATATATAGTCTAAATCTACCCTTTTAAAGTTTAGAACCATTATCCACTGTCCTATTGCAACAGGCCCTGCTCAGAAGTCTGTCCCCATTTTCCTTAAAAGCCTCCTTTAGGTATCGGAAGGCTGCCCTCAGGTCTCCCCAGAGCTTCTCTTCTGCGGGCTGAACAGCCCCACCTCTCTCGGCTCATCTTTACAGGAGAACTGCTCCATCCCTCTGATTAGCTTTGTGGCCTTCTTCTGGATCTGCTCCAGCACATCTTTCCTACACTGAGGACCCCTGGGCTGGATGCAGCACTCCATGTGGGATCTCACCAGAGTGGAGTACAGGGCA
The DNA here is from genome assembly GCF_031753505.1 of Anomalospiza imberbis. Taxonomy (NCBI): domain Eukaryota; kingdom Metazoa; phylum Chordata; class Aves; order Passeriformes; family Viduidae; genus Anomalospiza; species Anomalospiza imberbis. The sequence continues at coordinate 71,269,496 of NC_089685.1, read as the reverse complement.
CAGTCAACCCCCTGGACCTGCTGGCCACCATAGATACTTTTGTGGCCTCAGCCTGCCTCATTCTTCTTAAACCTCTGCATCTCAGTCCTTTTTGTTTCTAAATTTCCTTAGATATTCATCACTGAGAAGGCTATCAACTGCTTTAAAATGTATTCTTTTTTTTTTTCAGCTGCAAAGTATTTTTTCACTTGAAGTTAAATTTTAGCTCCAGAGAAAGCATCCACCAGAAATTTGACTTCCAGACTAAGAAAATATCTTTCAGAATTAATCATTAAGTACTACTGTGAGCATTTGAAGGGCATTGCCTTTCATATTAGGAAAGGGTCTCTTTGCATTTTCCTTCATAACAAAGATAACATGCTTTCACCCAGAACTACAAGCCTCTTTGCTTAATGAATTTGAATGGTGAAAAGCATTTACTCCCATGATATCTGAAAACAAAAGCAGTGTTGTGTTTGAATTATGGAACCTTTTCATAAAGGAAGAGCCAGTTTCATCATTAAGGACACATAACTTTATTCAGAGATATTACATCAGTGTCAAATTTGGCTCTAAGTACTGAAAGCACTATGATAACTGTATTTATATTTGGCTTTCATATATACTTAAGTCTGGCAAGTGTGTCTTGTGGGCACCTGTTTGATGCAGAGATTTATGGAGAATGCCAACATTTGGTCTTGATATTTAAAAACAATTTGTTAATTGTCAAGAAAAGTAAACTGTTAACATCTTTATTTACTGATGAGACAACACGTCAGTACTGGAACCTATTCAAAATGGACAGCCATTTATTAGTCTCTAAAGCATT
>NC_089685.1:71236188-71263688 GCF_031753505.1 Anomalospiza imberbis | reverse complement strand
TAGTCAGTGCTTCTGTATTATATCTACTTAGTCCATCTTTCTTGAACCTGGCAGCTTACAGACAAATCTTTCAGCTCTTTGTGGCAGCAAATCCATGTACAAAGGGTGACTCTGTGTGGAAAGGTGTCCCCAGATTTGAAACAGACCAGCTCTGAGGGTCTTTGCAGTTTGGTATCAATTATTACCTATTTTTGGCAGGACACCCCAGCGAGGCAGATTCTTGCTTCTTCACCAGAATTTGGCCTTCTAGATTTTTAAATCGGTGGCCAAATTTTGAGAAGAGCTGGGTTGGTAGGGGCATAGAGAAAATGTGGATTGGTGTGTGTAATACTTAAGAAAGGAACTGGTTTAAGACTGCCAATTGAAATTCTTGTGCTAACAGAAAATGGCTAATTTTTAATATCTATTTTTTTTTAGACTTTTACTATTCAAGAGTCCTGTATTATACCCCTTGTGAGTATTATTAAGTAATACTGTGAATATTATATGTACTTTCTCTGTCTGCATTGTGCCTTTTTCTGCCCTCTTAATTTTCCAAAAAGAAAAGAAAAAAATTGAGGGGGAAACAAACAAAAATACTTGAATCTTAATCATTCTGAAAGGGAAGAGTTTCTCGGTGTCTTTTATTTTAGTATATATTCCTTGCTGAGTTACTTTTGATTTTTTTTCTTTGCAACTTAATTAAAACCAATTAATTTTTCTTTGAACATTGTCATTTAAGCAAAAAAAAAAAAAATTACTAATATCTCCTATGGAAAAGACTAAGTTTTATCTACAACACTTGGTTTTTATCAATTTTGGGTAAACTGGTTTATTTTGAGATACAGCTCCTTTTTTTTAAAGTCCAAGCAAAGTAGAACAGCAATGTGTAGTCACAAAAAAAAAAAAAAAAAAAAATTGGTTCTTTGCTGTCAACTCCATCTGTTCAGAACCACGAGGACTGGTGGTTACCAATAAATGCAGGGCAGTGGATTTTGTCCCAGTGACTGTGGAGGGCTCCTGTGCAGAGAGGTAAATCAGGAGGAGAAGGGGAGACCACCAGAAGACATCTGGATGATGTGGCAGCACTAATCCGTGAGATACGAACAGGAGGTGAGGGTGGGAGGAAACACTGCAGACGTTTTAAATGTGGGCAGCTTGAATGTGGGAAGAACGAGCCAAATATTAGTTAGCTAGTGTTCAACTGCAGGAGGATTTAGCAGGCAAATCTGTGAGAAGACAGAAGAATTTGAATACCAGCTAAGAAAATAGTTTGCAACCAAGTTCTGTTTAGACAGCTGCACTATAAGACACACAATAGTTTAAAAATTAACTGTGCTGCAGTGTGTGTGTGGGTGGGTATAAATGGCAATAAAGCACAGGAGTGTGCCTTTCATACCTGTGTCTCTGAGATCTGATGCAGATGTATAACTGATATTTTCATTCTGCAAATGTTGATGTGTAGGAAGAAAATGTAGCTGGTTAAGAGGCCATAAGCAGTTTTAAAATGCTTTCTTGCAGGTCTGTAGGAACTTGGTGATTTTGAATGCTGAGTAAGAAGATATTCCCCCTGTGAATGTGATTGAGGTAGCCATTAAGCTTAAAGTTCAGGGTTTAAATAGAGGACCTTTGTATAATGTTTTCTGGAAAATGGATACTCTCCTGCAAAGAGTTGGTTTGAAATACAGGAAAGATAATGACCCATGCATATACATGTTGGGTAAGTGACTGGGGTTTATAGGCTGTGGGTATGAGGCCCTTCCTCTCAAATGCTGCTAAAAGTGCTGTAGTGTCAATCTCCTTGTTTAAGGACAAAAAGCAGTGTCTGTTTTACAGCGTCTTCAGAGATGAGTGTGTGTCTTTTACTGGTGTTTTCAGGATACAAACTGCTGGAGCAGAGTTTCAGATGGGGTAAATGTAAAGAGAGGTATCCCAGACGTTTCTGCTTCCAGCCTTGGTGAGGAGAAATAGGTTTTGCCCCTGCTGGAGATTCTCATGTGGGTCTGCCCCATACTTTGGGCAAGAAGAAGCAGCAGTCCATGCAGTCACCCTGCTGTGCTCTGCAGGAGCTGGGACAATGTGGCTCACGCAGGGCTGGCACAGGACACAGCTTTGGGGTGGTGGGGGTGGGTGCTGTGAGTGTGACCAGACTTTTTGAAAAGTGTAATATTTCACAGAACATGCCCTTAGAGTAAGCAATCCCACAGTGCTTGGGATCCCAAGGAACAGGTTAAGGCCATGGCTGCAGGTTTAAGTTCTTTGATGGAAGCTATTGCCTGCTGGATGGCAAGGTATGCAGCTTAAAAAATAATCTTATTATGAAGATGAGATGCCATTACATCAGGTATTGTGTCCCAAGACATGTTTCAAGCTGTTTGAGATGTTTCAGGCTGCAGCCTGAAAATTAATACCTTAAATAGTGGTATGACAGTCATGTACAATAAATTCAGGTCGTAACCAGCTATGAGGTAGATGGGGTACTTGAAGGGTCAAAAAAACCCCTAAACTTACTAATGTAGGATTTACATTAGCTTTTCTTGCTGTTTGGGGTTACTGCTTCAAGACATAAGACATCAGTTTTAAGGGTATTTCTTCTAAATTGTTTCATTTCACATCCCAATAAGAATTTGCCTTAACTTTCTATTATTGTTTCTCTCTGGGGAAATGCTTTATTTATTTATTTATTTATTTTATTTAGTTTAATCAAAATGTTTTCCTAAATCTGTGACTTGTCCAAAGTATTTTCATCTATGTTTTGAACAACTCCCAAACAGTTAGTAGGGGCACTGTATCCCTTCAGCACTGCTTCTACCTCATTAGAGTTCTCTAAAATCAGTGTGATACTATGACTCTGTTATAGAGCACTCACTTTACAGTGACCTTAGTCAGAGAGACAGAAAGTCATTGTCATTCAGGTGGGGGGGAGGAGCTCAGGGGTCCAACCTCCTGCTCCAAGCAGGGCCAGCACTGAATTCAGACCAGTTGCAGCCCTGAGCTTTGCCCAGCTGGTCAAGGTTGAAAACCAAGGTTGAAAAATCAAAGCAACAGAGCTGTAGAAGACAGGAAGCCTTTAGTACTGGTAATTGGGGACAAAAATATTTTACATTTTAGTGACTTAGCATGTTTAAGCTTAGCACAGGCTCATTCTCTTAGCTCATGATGCTGTGCTAAAATCATCTTGGCAAAGCAGGTGGCCAAGAAGGGTGTCAGCAAAGAAGCAGCTGCACTCTCATCATTTAGTCTCAGAAGTGCCTTCCACTTCCTTGTTAGAGGGACACACAGGGCAGCGATGCTGTGTTGGAAGGAATCCCCCGTTTGCTGGGGCCACAGCTTGCCTTTGGAGCTGGAACTGAGCCCACCCCCTCCCCAAGACCCACACACTCCGGCTTTTCCGTTTCTGTGGCACTGTGTTTCATGTATTGCCCCATTAAAACACTTTCCTTTGTTAGGGAGTTCTCATTCCTCTTTAATTATGTCCTCCAGAGTGGCATTCAAGGATAGGTTATTTTCCTTCTTTGTAGAGGATGTGGAATAATTTTCCCAAGGCAGTTTTAACTTCCCCTTTCCTTTAGTAATCCTAGTGTTTTAAATTACTCCTTTAATCACCGTCTCAAAGTAATCACCATGCAATAACCTGTCCTGTGATTCTGACTCAGGAATAAGAACTTCCCCTTTTCTGTGGCAGAGGAGGTGACTGAGAAATGACCATTTTGTGTTTTGCTTTTAAAACCTTTTATTAATTGTGCCTTTCTTTGTTTCATCTACTTTTTAAGGAGGAGGGATAATGTTTCCTGGATGCTTCAAATTTCCCTTCTTGTTTTAGGATTTTTGATTAACTCCTCAGTTTTAATGATTATCATCCTCTACAGAATTCGCTTCCATTAAGAACCATCTTTTCCAGATCTGATTAAACTCTCTTTCTTTAGCTCTTGTTGAGCCCTTTGTGATATGTGGAATCCAGCAGGGCTACAATTAACCAGCTCTGCTCCTCAGAGAGTAGCTTGAAACCACCTTTTAAAAAGACCTGTAGAAAAGAATTAAATGTGTGGTCTCCATCTCTGTGAAATGGCAATGCTCATGATAACAGATACCACACGTTTCTAAGAATATGTGGGACAGCTTTTTTGTTTTGCCTACACAACCAGTTCAGCATACTCTTTCCTATGTGGGCTTCAGTTTCATTCTTTTCTACTAACTTTGCTTTCATGGATCCCAAACAAAGAGAAATAGTTGACAGGGTTGTTCAACATTTGTTGCTGGACTCTGGGTTTTGCACTGCAATGCCAAATTACAAGTTTTGGCATGAGATAATCCCAGTACAGCTGCTTCAGAAAATTTTAGATACTGTGTGATTTCTTCCCTCTTTTTTTCTGCAGCTCACATTTACAGTTCTTTATTTCAATTTAGTCAATTTTTAGCTATATCCATAGGATGGCAGCTTTATGTGGAATGTGGATGGTGCTGAAACGGATGGGGAACATCTCTGTGAATGGGTCATGAAGGCAGAAAGCAAAACTTGCTTTTGCAGATGACAAGGAATTGTTCCCAGAGTATTCCCAGTAAAGAATGTACTGAAGGTAGAACCCACCTTGCCTACTGATTGAAACAATGAAATAAAACCATTTGGAAGGACGTGGGAATGTGCAGTGGAATAGCTGGCACTAGCACGGGGTTAGTGCTTCTGTCCTCTCCATCCTCTTGGTTTCACAAATAAAAAGATGTGGTGGAGGCTAACCTGGGACTTGGCCTCCTTGGCCTCTCTTAAGTGAGGAAGAACCAGTCCTAGGTTAAAAGCTGACTGGTAATTTATGTATTAGCAACCAACTACTGGTAAAGGGATTTTTGACACTGAAAGACCTATTTCCCAACCAGCTGTTGGCTGTGTCCCAGTTTACTGAGGCAAAACTGACTAAATCCCACTACAAGAAAGCCAAGCAGGCCAAGCCTTTCAAATCAGAGATCGTGTCTGAGAATGTTGGCTGAGGACCTGATCAGACTCAATATGCACATGCACAGGAAGCAGCTGTGCTGGAGAGCATGGGACAGTCACTCATGGCCAGGTTGTCAGAAAAGGGATTGAGTTCACACCATACTAGCCAGTTGTGAAAAATCCCACCCTTAAAAATAGGCAAATAAAAAAAAAAAAAGAGCAAAGGAAGATGTAGGGTTATACTGCTCACTGGAGCACTTCTTATGTAACAAAAAAAAAACCCCAAAAAACCAAAAAAAAAACCTCTGCAATAATTTTTTATACAATATACTTTGTGTTTTGGTAATCCAGATATTCAGGTAGGATCATAGTCTTATGTGTATAAGAAAAAGCTGGGAGAACAAACCCATTCCAGAAATGAAATTTGGTGGTAAATAGCTTCAAGCTTTGAAATGGGTAAATTTTAGAAGAAGCAGATGGCTAATAATGAAGTAAAATTTATATGTGATCACATGATTACATTTAACTTTTGAAAAATAGTTTCTTTTAATGTCATTGCATATGTTTTCTATGGAACACTATCTTGTGGCCGCTGTGACTTTGAGCCAATAGAAACTGACACTGCCACCACCCTGTGCTTTCCCTCCCATATCCTCACTCCTGTGCAGTCATTTCTGCACCAACACTTCTGTGGTTTAAGAAGTGAACTGGATCTCAGAAACTGAGATGACTTAAAATAACAGAAGAAAATATTAACTGAAAATAAGCATTTCTAGTGAGAGTTAAAGCCAAGGTTCATCTCCCCTCCCTGATCCAGTTCAGATAACCCTCTTTGCTTGTAGTCGCTGACACAGTGTGGGGTCAAAGAGTTGGTGAGGCAGATGGGACATGGAACCCACAGTTCCTTTCTTCTAAAGGTCCTGTGGGAAGAAGACTCTGGAAGCAGTGACCTAATTAAAATGCTGAGGCTCTGAGCCAAGGTAAATTTCTTGGCAGTATATGAGGTTTGGGGTTTTTCTGGTTTTTTTTCTTTTTTTTTTTTTTTTTTTCTGTTGTGTTATAGGCTTTGGTGTTTATTTTGTTGTTTTGTTTTTATTTTTCAATTTTGTTAGGTAAATGACTGCCTTGAGAATTTTGGGTTAAAAATTCATCATTGGTTTTCTTCCACTTAAAATATAAAGTCCCCATTCATGCCTCTACCTCAAATTTTGAAAGTCCAAAGAAACCCCAAGGTTATGGGTACGAGTCAAAAGTAAAAAAACTGAGCAACAATGAACAGAGCGGGGTCAAGATATCCGAGTTCAGCAGACGTGTTGCAGCAGCGACTCAGGAGGACAGCACATTAGTAAATTAGGCTTTTGCCAGATGTAAAAGCTGATCCTTTTTCAATTGGGTATCATCTGAAAGGTCAAGAAGTAATGAAGCATGGGCGCACAGATCCCCTACTGCCATGTGTTGCTACAAACTCTCATCTCGTAAGGCACTGGCACTTACAAGGCACCAAACACAATAATCCAGCATCCTGGGGGTGTCCTAGTGCAGGCCAGTGCTCAAAAGAGTATTCTGCAAAAAATGACAATGGGTGGAAGAGTAAAAAAAAGGGCATTTTGTGCTAAATTCCTTAATTTTATGGTTTTAGTGTATTTGCAATTTTCTGATATTTCACATTCCAGGGCTCTCCTGTGATGCAACTGAGAGCTGTTTACTCTTGAATAATTATCAAAAGATCAGAAGCCAAATACTCTTCTGATTTACACCAGAACTTATTAAGCTACCTCTGTTGATTTTTAGCTAATTTGGAGGCACTCCAAGTGCATACTGGTGTAACTGACAGGAGAATTTGGCCCTGTATCTCTACAAGAAATAATTTCCTAGATGGATAGGAGTCCTGGTACCAAGGTAAATGTGACAGAAAATCTGTGATTAGGTTGGATTGACTTCCACACTGGAAACCTTTTTTGTAAATACTATATATAAATACTAGAAAAATGCTGTTTGTTTTATATATCTGTGGATAAACACAATTTTATTAGAGCTACCAATATGTAATAAGAGAAGTAGCCATTTTAAGGAACAGATGTCTTATAGCAGCCCCCACAAAATAAGGGAAGGAATAAAACAATCTTAAAATATTGTTGAAAAAGGAGTTCCATGTTACCACTAAAGGTAGACCTGGTTTTCTTTTTCTGAGGACTTTAAACTTCTAGATCTTGGTTCTTCAAATTGTATCCTCTCTAATATTAAAAAAAAAAAAATCAGTAAGAATGACACTTTTCCCTTAGGAATGATCCAATATTTCAAATGGGCACACCACTTCTTGAATCAGAGGTCAGAGTTAGGACCACCTTTCCTAATTATTTTATTCAAGGCTTATCATATGTGATAAAAAGATTCCTTGTCTATGTAGATGTTTGTACTGCACAGTCTAATTGCTGTTTCCTAATTTTGAGACAAAAACAGTGTTTCTTACATCCTCTTAAGCCACCAGTGAGTCAATAAATCATTGCAACCACTCATTATTTTCTGAACTTCTGCTTGCCTGAAAATGGAGAAAAGGATGGAAACAAGCTTAATTGCTTAGACTTGGACACATTAATACAATTCAAATTAATGCTTTCTCTTCCTTATCACTTCAGATTGCATATTCATAAGAGTTTTTCAAGGGCTCTGAATAACTGCTGTACTTCTGTAAGTTTTTTTTTTTGGGTTTTTTTGTACAGTAACATCTGTATTTCTAAGTTCATTGGCCAGTGGTTATTTCTGCTTCTTGACTGTAGAGGTATCATACCTTCCAGTTGTGTTGGGATCAGTTCCTCATTTAGTGAGATCATTGCGAAATCCCAAACCTTAGTGGAGCTAGCTTGCTTTTCCACAGATGTTGACATATACACCACTTCTTCTGTCTCTTCCTGGTCTCTGCTTTGCTGCAAATCAGGTTCCAAGTTCCCATTTGCTACTGAAAGTAATGGAAACTTTCCCTTAGGACCCATACTCCTCCTCATTTTGTCCTTGGTGGAAAGTAAACCAAATCCCATCAACACCCTTAGCGTGGTGTGCAAGCTACAACCAAGCACAGAAAACTTAATCTGCATGACCTGGATATTTATGCAATCCAGACTTTATCAGTGATGTATCTCTCTGCTGAAGGCCAGGGCATCTAAAGTCTAAAGATTTTTCTACAACATTAATTGCCTTCCTGTTAGCTTTTTAATTATGTGGAATGGCCTGTGAAGTGTTCACACCTCTGCCAATAGCAGTTAGGCACTCCGGAGCCCCACTGAAGTCATCACTGGAAGTCAGGAGCTCCATATGGAGCTTCACTGTTGTACAGGATTAGTCAAGAGTTCCTACCTTTACTTTCTACTGTGTTTTCATGCTCTGAGTATTTATTCCACATGAGTTTTACCCCAGTCAGCTGTTTTAGCCCCAACATATTCTCATTCCCCAGCAACACAACCTTAGACCCCACAAATAACAGTATAAGTCAAAAGTAATGTGATGGGAGACATGAATCATAACATTTGAGACAGCATCTCTGCCTGAATCTGCGATTCATTCTGATTTATTGACAAGAAAACATGGCAAAAACTTCCTGCCGTTTGCATTGGCTCTTTTTATTTTTGAAATCCATTGCTGGTAACTAAGCTGCAGCCTATTTATGATCAGAACTCTACAGTGGTTTACCTGTGCTGTTAAGTACCAGTGAAAGCCACTCTTCTGGGCAACAAAAACACTTACTAATCCATACCGTTGCCTTGAGACTGAAGGGTTATTTCAAAATGAACCTTGACTTCAGCACAGGGTCTGTTAAATTGTGTTCAGTTTCTGTGCATATGTTTTAGTGCAGACATCCTAGTGTACAAATAAACTCTGTGTCTGGTAAACTTGGGACCTACCAAATGCAGTTTGATATTATGCAAGATCTTGTTAACTTTATCTATGTTTCACTGCCTTTTCTGCAGAAAGGGAGAAGGGGAAATTGGATCAAGGTCTTAGTTTACTAGTATTCATCAACAGTGTGGAAAAAAAAATCAAAGTCACATTAATAAACTAAATATTACCTCCCACTGATCGCTGGCTACCAGGCAGATAGAGTTCTTTCTGATGGACTCCTAAGAGGGTCTTCAATGAAGTAAAATATTGGGCTTGACGTTTCTCCTGCTCGCTGCCAGGAAGGTCTAAATTGAGTCCCAGTTGTTTTTCAGATTAATCCATTAGAGAGTATAGAATCTGGCAAGAGTATTTTACAACTTTTTGAAAATGTGTTTAAGCTTAATGTAGTTTTGGGTATTTCATGTATGTGTGCTTAATTAGAAAACACTCATCTCCTATCAAGTACAAGGTATTAGCATGAATGCCTAAAGAGACTTGGTAGAAATAAGCAAAGTGCAGCAGCAAAAGCAGTGCTCAGCTTGAATGAGGGACAGAGCCAAAGCATCTGCAGTGCTTTTCTGAAACCTTGCCATGTTTTAAAAGTGATGACTGCTCCTGCACTACTCCTGTTCCTGGGGGCCTGGTTCTTCTTGTTTACACCAGTTTTAGCTCAGTTGACTTGAGAATTATTATATTCCTGTAAATCAAGAGAAGGAGGAGACTTTGGCTCAGTCTTTGCTGTCAGTTGGAGAAATATAATAACTCTCCTGTGCGGACTGAAAGAAATCTGAGCAGAGGAAAAAAAAAACAGTTTAAGAGTTTAGAGGCTATCTTCAGTTCCAAGCCCCTTCTTTTGAAGTTTGGTGAAGGATGTGGCAGTAGCACATATAAAGTAGTGTTCATCTTTATGAGCAATTAGCTTTTCAGCACTACATGGCTGCACTGCGGCTTACAAGTGCTATGATCCAGAGCTGGCTGTTAGTTTTTCAACCCAATGTTTTTCCTTAAAAAAAAAAACAAACCTCCACTCCTTAATGAAGCTGAAGTTGCTTTTTCTTGAAAGGCATTGCTTTTGACTGAACTTTTGAAGGGGAGACTTTTTCATGGAGCCTTGAATTTTGAGAGGAAATAAAACCCCACTGCAGAAGGGAAAATGTCCTCCTGGTTGGATGAACTGCAGGTGGGGGAAAACAAGGTGAGAATACTCTCATATGCCAGGTAAAACTGCAAAAAACCACAGAAGTGGTCATTCTGATCTCCTGCTCCTCCCTGTTGTCATCCTGAATGGGAGGTGGTGAGGAGTTAGTCTCCTGTGAGTCTTAGACATGCTAAAGCTCTCTTTAGCAGAAGAATCTTTAGAGAGGACTCTTAGTGTGTTGTCTATCTCTGTGCTAGAAGCCTGTGGATCACCAAAATTGTCCTGCTTGAGATCTGATCCCCTGGGTGTTCTGGGTCATGTTTCAGACACATGTTTCAGACACATCATTCCTCAGGTTATCTGATGCTTCTTCAGCTTGCATCAGAAAACTGTTCCAGGTTCTCCAGCTCTCTTTTCTTTGTTTTTGGGGCTTTCAAGACACCTGTTATGCTCTGTATATACAGCCTAATATATATACATGACAATAAGACAACGTGCATTATATATATATTTAATATGTAGCTTGCAAAAATCACCTACTACCTCCTGTTCTGGATGAGGATAGACATCAAAGCCTCCAACAAAATGTATCACAGCTCACTGCTTGTTCTGGCATAGTAGCATGTAATTCTTGTAAAGGCAACCAAAGAAAATTTGTCAAGGTTACCAAACCTCCTTCTGCTGGAAGCATAGCCAGTCTCTGATGCTGGTACTCTGCCAGTGACATCTGACAACAGAGTATAACAAATAATCTAATGCTGATCACAAAAAATAGCAGGGAGAGATGGGGTTTATGTAAATTAATTTAGTTTTTAGAATTAATACTTTGGCATGACTGGCAAGTGAAATCGTGGAGGATTTTTCCTTCTCTGGCACTCAGATGAGTTTAACACAGCACAGTTGTTAGCCCTATAAAAACTACTCCACTATGGGAGCACACTTACTGCATGGTCAATCCTATCACATGGATGCAAACAGAACAAAGTTGAATTGGCACACAGCATGTCAGGGTAGGAACAGCCAAAAAGGAAAATGGTCTGAAATCCCATGGGGAATGACTGTACACATGGCTATACAATAGAGTCAATATCTGCTCAAAAAACAATGTGAAGCAGTGCACTCCCTTTTGCTTCCAAAACATAAGTGACATTTCTCAAAATTATGACATCAAAAGGCCAAATGTGTCCTTGGACATTGTGTTATTTATTGTGGTTTAGGTTTAGATCAAGAATGATTTGAAAGTATGATATGATACCTGAAAATGTTGGATAAACATATTGGAAATATTATTGTAATTACACAATAGATTTTCATCAAGTGCCTATAAGAGTGGTTACTGGAAATTTAGCTACTGGTTATATTTTGAAAACAGAGTTGAGCTTGACTTATAAACAGAAATTAATTTCATAATTTTGTGTTTTTTTGCTGATTCCTCAAGGCATTGCAGATTTTATTTTAATCTGACAGACCTTAATGGCTTTTAGAAAAATGTTTTATGAAGAAAATCTCAAGTCATCGCCCAAGAAAACCAGTCCAAGATTATTCTACCATCTGTGGGCAACTTGGATGCACACAGATATTAATCTATCTACTGGTCATGTCTCGGGTTTACTGACGAAAAAGCTCTTTTATTAAAAATGCCACTTTCTGATCCTTATTGCTCAGGAGGGCTTAAGCCATAATGTGACATCTGTTGGCTCAACCAATTATGTATAAGGCATTTTTGATGCAATGGTTTTGTTAGAACATGCCAAAATCATTGAAACTTTAATTGGAAAAAATTTCACAGGTCCAGATTTTAATTTCCAGCGAGAGTGGGAAGAAGAAGAGGAGAACAGAGTTCATTCATTTCAGAAGAGTCAGTAGTTAAGACATCCATCTGGTGTGAGAAGCCAGATTCATATGCCTGTTCTGCCATTTTCATCTTCATGTGAGTCGTTTGAATGGAGGTCTTAGAGCAGACTGACCTGGTGAGTAAAACTGATACTGGAATAAAAAAAAAAAAAAAAGGAAGGGGCTTATTTTGCATTAGACAGTAAATAAAACGGACATGCATGGCAAAATAAGTCTGTTTGACTGCCCTTTAAGCAGCCTGGGTAAGTCCTGGAATGGGCTGAGGTCGAGTTGTTATGGAGATGGTAGTGCAAGAAGGAAGAAAATATATGCTTAATGTAAAAGTAGAGAATTGACCTGACAGTACTACTCTTGAACTATGAATACCACTATAAACACGAGTCAGGGATTCCTTCTGAGCACAGAGTATTCACAAGCAGCTTTTTTAGGTCACAGGCACCCAAAGACCCAAGTTAGACCCTTGAAAGTCATCACAAGTGTGTCAAGGTTCCCCTAAGTACAGACTGAACAACCTCAAATCAGATAAAAAGCAGCAGCTCCTGATGCAATAGAAGATACCTAAAGCCCTGAGCTGTCTTGGTGCATCTGCTCTAGGGTTTTAGCCCTGACCAGGCCAACGGGTTGACATGGAAATCCTACTCCATGCCCCTCATGGTTTCCACTCATGGTGAGGTCTCCAACCACAGAAATTGGTTCCCTTCAGATGAAACTAAACTGCTGTATGTTTAGGAGCATGCTTAATGGGCTGTATCTAGGGGCATGCTTAATGGACATCAACCACTAATGGAAAATCAGAGCACAGGCTAGGGCTACTTCCTGCCTATGCTGGCTATAAAACAGAACCAGAGTTTACCAAATGTCAGATTTCATTTATTATTCTATGCTATTCATTAGTTCTGAGTTTTTCAGATGTAGGCACAATTTCCTTAATCGAGTACTCATAGATGACCACTTCAAAACCACAGAACTATATTTTTCTAAGCAAAAGTTTATCATTAAATGATGTGAACACATATTGAAAAGGGTGTTCTAGCTTTACAGAAGTGCCTTTGTTTACTGCCCCAGAGCCATATTTGCAGTGTTTTTTCCAATGATTTTGGTCTCTGATCCTGAATGCTTTGTATGGACCATGAAAATTAAGGAAGGTGGGGCTCTGGTCTTGTCTCTTAAAGTATTTGAGATCCTGCCTTGAACAGAAGATGCCTGAACATGTTCCAGGCCAGCAAAGGAAATTAGAAGGTGGTTACATTCAAAAAGTACAAGCTTGCTATGGAAGGACTGCTTCAAAGCAGAAACTATTAATTCCTTATTCCTTAGAAGACTTTGACAAACACACAGAGATTTATTTGAAAAAAAAAAAAAAAAAAAAAAAAAGTAGAAATGGAGGTGATGATGGTGGCCCATCCCTAGGGCACATGAAAACTGTATTCAGCATTATCATGATATTTCTTAAAAATTTTCTAAATAGGGTAGTAGCCCAGTTGGCTGAAAAACTAAGGACATATATATATATATATATATAAAAAGACAATAAGTGACACATCATGAATAAAGAAATTTTGACAGCCTATATAACATAAATTATACAGAAACAAGATATGCATGCAACTTTTCTAGCAGTATGTATGAACACAAGGGGTGGGAAAAGGTGTAGTTAATAATGTTCATTAATTACAAAAGTTTTTTGCATCTAAGTTTTCTTGTGTCCTACATTCTAACCAGCTGCCTACTTTGAAACATCATTTTTATCAGACAGTTCGATGCCTTTTTTTGTTATGGTGAATAAACCTGTAGCAACTGTGACGTTCATGTGATTCCTATTCCCATTGGAGGATGAAGTTTCCTTTGGTGAAATGGGATTCTGGCAAAAAAGGCCATTAATAAATGTAACTTCTTATGCGTAGCAAACTATTTTGTGTACTTGCAGCATGGGGAATTCTTCAAATGGTTTTCTTTTATGAATAATTGTAAATTTAATGTTGGCATCAATAACTTCTTTAAATGGCTCATTCTATATCTGAGTTACACACTTCTTAGCAGCACAGCTCAGCTTTGATGAATCTTCTGCATAATTTTAGCTTTTACTGTGTGAGTACAAAAGCAAGGAAGATGCTGGAATTGTTCGAATTACCTGGCTCTTAAATGGTTTGAGGGGAAAAAGGAATGCATTATGCTTTGGTCATTGAGATTGTAGAACACAATGGAATCAATATTTTTTTGCTTATTATCCAGTTGTAAAACATATTCAGAAAAATAAAAAGGCAGCACACTTACTGAAAAAATAGGTTTTCTCAAAACTGATATAGGCAAGTGGGATTTTCCTGAAAGCAGCTTTCTTCTACAGTCTGTGGGTGACAGCTGTAGACAGCTGCAACCAAACAGTTAAAAGAAGCTGTGATGTCATTCATTTTAGGGCATCTCTGTTTGCCAGTTGGAGTTCTTTCCACATAGGATACAACACAGGGCAAAGGCAGGCACAGCTACAGCTTGAACTGCTCTGCATCTGTGTTTGGAAATATTACCATCAAACAGGAGCTTCTGTGCATGCTGCTGTTCCAACAGTTCAATGTCTGGGAGCAAGTTTTAAACACCCCTCTCACCCCATTATGGGGAACAGCCATCTTGATATTTTTCAAATTTGGTATTTTTCAAATTTTTAAATTTGATAAACTTTGGATTTTTCAAATAAAACTTAACGATATCCCCCACCTTCCCTGAGGGTAAATCAGGATTGTTCCAGTCTTTCCCACACATCTCAGAGGCCTGGGATTGTTGTCTTACCAGTCAAGACCAAGGCACTGAAGACCTCAACCTTTTCCATAAATGCTGTCACCAGTCTCCTGACACAGTCAGCATTGGGCCCACGTTTTCACTGCTTTTCCTTTCACTTTTAAAATACCCATATTCAGCTCCAATTAGGCTTTGGCTTTTCCATCCTGGCATATGTGAGTCTCTGCATTCCTTCTGATCTTGCTTTCACCTCCCCTATTCCTTCTCATGTTTGAGTTTTATGAGTTTTACTTTCTTCCCAGTCCATGCAGGCCTCCTGTCACCTTGACTTGGTTTTCTGAACTTTGGGATGGACTGTTCTTGAGCTTGGCAGAAGTGACTCTGCAAAATTAACTAGCTCCCCTGGACCTTTCTTCTTTCATGGACCACATCCCATAGGATTTCTCCAAGCAGGTCTCTGTCAAGGGCAAAACCAGCTCTTATAGAAACCCAGTGCAGTGATCCTGCTTTTTTGCCTCGTTCCCCTCTCAGCATGCTTAGCTCCACCATCTCATGGTTCCTGCAGTGAAGGCTGCCCCTGACTTTCTCATTCCTGACCAATTTTTCATGTTTGCAAGCATGAGGTCCAGCAGAGCACCTGTCTCAGTGTCTCCTTAATTACCTGTGTAATCACTCAAAGCAGAAAACATTCCATATGTACTTAAATTAAGCCATCCAGTATCTTAGAAAATTCAGATGTCTCACATGCAGATATTATGCCATAAAGCCATTAGTTATTTTTCAGGCTTTGAAGGTATGAATGGGCCAGGGTGTCCTATCTCACCTCTCAGGACCACGTTTTATTTTTGGTTGATCTTTAGAAAGCACTATTTACACATCTTTGTCAAGTGATAATTTTTATTTTGGAGGTGATATGGTTTCTGCAGTTCATAATTGCTGCTATCTTTACTGAGCAGCAAAGCAATGTCAGAAAAGTGCAAAGAGAACAACTACAGAATGAGGTAGATACACCCCTAAAAGGCTTAAAAGATAATAAGGTCTTCTTGAAAATGGCTGGGTTTTTTCCCCTTGTCTTGCTTGATCTGCCTCCCTCAACCCAGTATATGGTAGGAAGGCTGGAGTTGCTGGGACCCCAGGGAAGAGTTTAATGAATAAATGTCCTGTGTTCTACATTATATGAATCCTGCCCTAAAAAAAAAAAAAAAAAGTAGTTCTTAAAGTTGATGAGCTATAGATTTGAAACCTTTCCCTCTGCTCATACAAGCCTTGAAAAATAAGATAAAAGACAAAATAACCTCCAGCTGAAATTAATAAAACTATCCTCTTGCAGTTTGCATAAAATGTAAGGGCTAGACTTTGAAAAGTTTGAGTCTAAGACATGCTCCAAAACTTAGGCTGAGGTTCTTTAGTCCTGATTTTTTCTCCAAGCAATGAGCTCTCAGCATTTCTTACTAAAGAGGGTAGAAATTTCTGAGAGCTGATATGGCTTGAAAAGTGGGTCTTTTAAAAAATGGATTCAACATCTTATTTCAGAAGGAAGTGAAACAGTGATTTAAATATCAGGCCTGAGGTCTATTCCTGCAGCAGATCAAGTGGAAGCACATCATTTACATCAGGTCACTCCTAAGCTGAGTCCCGAGTGCCATGGCTTCAGAGGGGGGTTAAAGTGGGTGGGAGAGGAAGTGAAGGAGGAAAACCTTAAGTGTCCACCTTTTTAGTCTCCCTTTCCCCTCCTGTGCCACCCAGAAAATCTGCTCAGTTTTTTTTACAGTTTATTTAAAAGGTTTGGTTAAATATTTGTAAGTGGTAGTACACATTTCCACTTACTTTTGAGCCTCTGAATGGTAATACAAAAATAAGATTTTGCAACTTTTCTAGTCCCTATACTCTTTACAGGGCCAAAGCCAGCTAAGCACTTAAGAGTAGCAATTCATTCTTAGTGACCTTGATATTTACAAATAGATGTATGAAATCCCAAATATTTTTAGAGTCTCTGTTCTAACATTACACTGGAGCAAACCCCAAAACACTTGGTGATGCCTACCTAGAGATGAACCTAACTCAGTATCTCATGGTGTTCTGAGCCAAAAAAAAAAAAAAAGAAAAAAAAAAGAAAAAGAAATTTTGTGTGAAATTAGGAGAGGCTAGCACAGCATGCCAAGGTTCCATATTCCCAGCTGCAGGAACACAGGAAGGAAGATAAACAATACATCATGCAACTGCACACATACAGACTGAGGGCTGAAATCTTCTCAAGCCACTATGGAAGGCTAAAATAGCAATTGCTTTTCAACCAGCAACACCCTGGCAGGACTGTGGTTTTGGGGACTGCACAGGATTTGTCCAATGGGATACTTCCTCCCAGTGGTTTATGTTGTATGGGATGTTTGGTTCTTGGCAGCTCTCAAAAATGTGTCTGGAGATGCTGAGCCAGTATAATTCAATCTCAAACAAGAGATAGTTTCTTTCAGACTTGGTCCTGCTCTGTTCCTCACCCTTTTTGCCATCCTAGCTCTCAAACAGTGCATGAACTCTGCATTTCTGAACACGGGATTGAACTACATTTTCTACTAAATGCATGTTTAAGATTTTTGGGTGTTTAGGAAACATACTGCCACATTTTTTATGTGGTACTTATGCAGCATATTAGGGCAGACAGGCACCATGCTTTCTTATGGAAAGATTATCTCTTACTTGATATGTCTGTCCCTTAGCAAACATAAGAAGGATTTTATGGATGTGCATGAAACAAGGCAAAGCTACAACAAATGTGACTTCAGCCACTTCCACTGCCAAAGTCCTAGCAAAATTATTCATTCTCAGATAAATCTTTAATTGGTTCCCCTCTTAATACTATTTCTGGACCCCAGAGTCCTTTATAAAAAGCCTCTGTGGAATATTTTTCTTCATTTTTAATTAATTATCTGCAATGTAAATTAATGCACAATAGCATTTTTTTAAAGTCAAGAGGAAAGCATTTTCGCTGTAAATTAAGATTCCTCCATCAACAGTTTTACAGCAGCTAAGCTGCATCTTCCCTCTTCCAAAGCTCCAGACTCTCCTTCGTGGTGTTTCTCTGCAGCAGTAAAGAAAGAAACCACGGCTTCACAATGCTAAACACTCCAGTGGGAAACACAAACACAGTGCATAAACCAAAGCATTCATTTCATGAGATTTTATTAAAAGGTTTCACCTCTAAATTGAGCTGTCACAGGCTGTTGGGAAACTTTTTACCACAGTTTATTTTAACTATGTAAAAAAAAATTAAAGGAATGAAAATTCTGCAGTTTTTCATATAAAAGGCGTGACCTTTCACACCCTAGCAGCAAGCCATAGTGCATTTAATCAAATCGGTTCCAAAGTAAAATCATGCCGAATGTGAGGATTTTTTATTTTTTTGCTCCCCCCACCATTCTTTGGAATGACCCCAACCTTGTTAACATGCTGCAGATTTCTGTGTATCTCTGCAGCAGGCTCTTTGGAGTTCACTCGGAGAAAACTACAGCGCATGATTAAAAGATATCCTCTAGATGAGAAGGACGTTCAGTAATTTATAAATCATTCATTTGTGACATAGCTTTATACAGCTTTTCAAGGAATTGCATTAACTGCTTTTGCAGCTTCCTCAAATGTTGCTTTCAGTAGACAGTGTCATAGGTCATTACCAGTTTTTCCCTTATGTAAGCAATTCCAACTTTCTATTAAAAATACTAATTTCCACCCCACTACAGTATCTTTTGAAGTAGCATGTATATTAAAAAAAAAAAAAAATCACAACTTGCTTTGAAATATTAAAGGAATATATTTAAGTGAAGGGCTTTCAGGCAGGTTGTTTTTCTGTATTCCTGATGACAGAAAGATTTTAGCCTACAAAGTCAATAGTAAATTTTATTAAAGTCATTATTTTCCTGTTACAGGCCTTGTGCTTTAAATAAACTATAGCTGACAATGCTGTCTTACATACTGTCATGCTGTAAAACAGCCTTTCTTTATTACCACAGGGACAACTCATTTAGAACTTTGAAAGTGTTTTCACACTGGAGTTGCTCATTTGTGGTGCTGGCCGGTGGCTGTTCTTGACAAATACCTTTTATAGCTGGAACTTTCTCCTTTTTTCTTTTGAAGATACAGGGGAGGAAAAAAAAAAAAAGAAAAGAAAAAAACCTGCAAACCCAACATTTTCCCGTTAAATATAAATATTCTACCTCCACCATTGGAGGCATATCTTAATCTCTCCACAATATTTTTTTTATGACAGTTTGAAAAGTCTTTCCCTAACCCAAATTTTTCTGAATTGCTCCTGTGCAAATTGATGGTAGCTCCATGTAAATAAAAAGAGGACATTTCTTTTATTTAAATGTTATTATTTAATTAATATTACAGGTTTGGGCCCCTGGCTGAGGCTGTAGTTTGCCAAAAATGTTGCTTTGATAGGAAAGTCATCACAAGGAATTTTCATCCTCTCCATCTTGTCCTCAAGCCTCTGTTGCCAGCTGTAGGGCTCAAGAGGGAACTGGACAAGGAAACAGAAATTGGGGCAGGATAGGATTGGGTTTTGGGCTGGTTTGGGGCTGTGGTCACTTTTCTGACCCAGCAGGCAGACTCAGGGCCTCTTATGCCTTCTGCCTCCCAGCTTCACGTTCTCTCCCCCAAGTCAAATGATTTTTTTAAGGCCTCCTGAGTATAAGAAGGGTAGGTCTGGACTCTTGGCACTGGATGTATCAGCTTGCTCTTCAGGCAAAATACCTTTTTTCACTCCATGAGAAGGTATGGTTCTGCCTGCCTAGCTTAGCTCCAGGCCTTCACCACAGAGCCATCCTTCCTGCTCCCAGAACTTTTGTCAGCTGTTGTTATCATGCAAATAGGATTGCAGACAGGCCAATTTTGTAAATTGTCCAGATGAATGAGTTATATGAGCAAATGCTGCTTGAATTACAGATGGACAGCTTGATCTCTGTGTTTTGCAGTTCTGAATACATTTCTATGAATTAAACTGCCTATCTTGAAATCTGAAAAATTAATTTTATCTCTTTGAACTTGTGATAAAACAGTAGTGCTTGAGTCATCCACGTGTAGAGTTGAAAAGATCACAGGAGATGATCTGACATGACTTCAAGAGGGAGTAACATTGCCCAGAACATCACCAGGTGTTTAAACTGGGTCCAGCCACATAGCCAAAAACCTTTTCCTTCCTTCCATCCATCCATCCATCCATCCATCCATCCATCCATCCATCCATCCATCCACCCACCCACAATCCCCTTTGAAGTAAATTAAGCCATGTTTTTTCTTGGTTTCTCTCCCCTGCCTTTTTGAGCTTTGGGGAAGAAGAAAGTGTTACTTTTATGGAGTGAGTTTTTATGCATTGGAAATGGACGCTTTACTTTCTGATTTTCAGGATGCCCAAATCCAGGCTCCTCTTACAGAGTTTCTAACAACTCATTGTTGATAAAATCTCCCCCTTTTGCCTTCTCCTCACCACCCCATCCCCAGATCTTCCCTCACCACGTGTCAGCACACATACCCATGAGATCCCTTAAGAAGTACAAAAAAAGCAAGCCTTGAAAAAAAATCCTGATAGCTTTCCACTGGGTTATTAAGCTAAAGTGGATGATGACAGACTCCAGCAAGGATGAAAAATGCAATGGAAAGGAGTGGATGTGTAGGCAAGGGCTGTGAATCAAGGAGGGTGGAGGGCACTGTGGGCTGTGTGGATGGCTCTGGTTCCCAGAGACCTGCAGCCTCAGAGCACAGATTTAATGCTGAATTTTATTTGGCATGGCTGCTGTGAGAACCTTCTCTGGCCATTTCACACTGCTATGCTGCCAACTTTTCCTTCAGGGCTGGATCCATGAATCACATACCTTTACAATGTGTGGTTTGATGGGTTAGTTTTTCCATCAAACCAGGAACCAACTCAATCCAGAGCCTCCTAGGCACAGGATTAGATGTGAATGAGTCAGGAGTAGCAAGTGGACAGACATGGAACCCTTGGCAGCACTCCATGGGTGACTCAGATTATTACACTTCATACCAGAGGAACAAATCCTTCCCTTTTTTTTATGCTGATTTAGGCCAATCTGCTTGTATCTCTGAGTGTGATACTCCACACTGGATCTGCTAGTCCAGCAGAGGTCTTTTCAGCAAAAAGCAGAGACACTTTTCCAGTAAAATTTCCAGGAATGTGCTTTGCCTTTGCTAAAGCAAAGGCACAAGAGTCTTGCCTCAGTACAGAAACATGGTATTCACTCTCGGCTTATAACATTTTAGTCGTGTCATTCATAAGCAGTACCTATCCTGCTTTATTCAGCTAGTCAAATCAACTCTGAATAAAATCCCAACTAGAAAAAACCCAACTGAAACAGTGGAGATCAGAATATATGTTTTTCATAGGCTAAAATATTCTGAATAAAAAACACTGAAAGACACCATTAGAAATAGGAAGCTCCTCTTGGAAAACTCCCAAATGGACAGAGAGAAGGCTAAATGTGCTTTGAGTCCTTTGCTCGGTATGTTCTCTTTGGTGTGGTGCACACCACTCTCTTTCTCCCCGAAGAGGCTAATTTAATTGTTCTTTGTACACTTTTAGGAAGTATTTGAAACACAGAGGCTGTAAATTTAACACTTGTCAGTTTGGGCTTTGTGTAGAACATGCATCTGGAGCACTGCTGACATCCCAAAGCCTGTGATTCTTGACAGAGAATATATATTTTGAGATACCCAACCAGGAGGTTGCATTTAAAGTCTGAATCCATGCACTGTACTCATGATTTATAATAAACATTCTCTCTTTGGGTCACCAGTGCTTTAATTTGCTGCCCATTCAATGGACTAGTTTTGTATGAAAGATTTTAAACACACATCAATGGTTTTTAAGCCTCACTATGTCAGCTGTCTAGAAATAGCATTAAAACTTCAGAAATTAAACTCCAAGTACACAGGTTACAGTGATTTTTGCCCTCCTGGACATCAACAGGTATTTTTTTCCTTCAAGCTGTGGATTTCACTAGATTAAAATGCTCACAAGCATTAGTTATCTGCTGCAGAACCATCTGTCCCACCTGAAGGACTGCCCAAAGACTGTCACCCAGACAAAAGACATACAAAGACTGTTTCAAATTCTGGGTTGATTGTTTCGATATATAGCAGTAGATATCCACCCCATGTTTTGCAACTAATTTTTGCTAGGTTTCCCTGCCAGAAAATCAGGATTTTTTTTTTCTCTTCCCCCTACAGTCATGTCCCTCATGCTTCATGTAGCTAATGTAGATTCTATCAAAAAAGCATGATTTGTGATGTTTGTGTGTTACTGTTTACTTAAAAGTGCTAAAACCACCTTTTCTTATCAACAGGAAACTTTCAAGATATTTAAAAGCCTGCCTTTAAACCTTCTGGCAGCAATAAAGCAAAAATGGCAGGTGGCTGTATGAAAGAAGCAGGATATGTTTATATTATAACTTACCATGGGGAGGGAGGAAATGATACCAGATACAGTGGGCTGGAGTCTCATCTCATTTACAGAGGTGCAAATCCAGACCAATACTCGGTTGACACCAATGCTTTCTAAAAATGTCAGACTTTATCACAGTGTATGAACACAAAAATTGAACTGTGTTTCTTCCACACAGAGCTGCATAAAGTATTTTTGGGGTGAGGAGGGACAAAGGGCTAATTTGCCTGTTTTCTTGCTGAACCAGTGGCTTTTGTTGTACTGCTTTGTAGTACTAAAAGGTGTGGTGCCTGTGGGATGGGAAAGCTGAAAAATTCAAGTTAGTTGGGAGAAGTAAAAGTTGAATTTTCTTTGCAAATAAACAGAAAAAAAAATACAGCTGGTTTGGTTTTTGTTGGTTGTTGGTTTTGTTTTTTTATTTGGCTTTGTTTTTTTTTTTTTTTTCCCACCTTTCTAGCCCTAGTCAATCCTCTCAAACCTCACACAAGCAGAATCTTCCCAAAAGTGAAACACCAGCTATTTTGGTAAGGTAATCCCCATACCTGCAGACTGGAAGCAGTTACCACTGTGCAGATCAGACACATTAGTAAGGACAAGATTTAGCTTTTGGGGATGTTTTTTACTTCTGTGAAACCTATGAGCCTTTTGAAAATTAGGGACTTGCTGCTGTTTTCATGCTTTTCTACATTGTACATCAGTGGAATAAGGATTTTGAGGGAACTTAGTCTTGTTTGGTCTCCAGTTTGGCAGTCATCGAATCACAGAGGATAAAATCACCTTAGAACTGACAATATTTGAGAATTGTTTCCTTTATTCTTGTAACTGGCTGTGGAAAAGGAGGAAGTATGACAGCTGTTTTGATGCTAAAGACCCCTTCTGTTAGAAAATGATTGTCCTTGGTTAAAATAAAATAAAATAAAAGTGCCCCCAATGACTCGAAAGGCAGTAGTTTAACAAGCTGTATTACTTCCACTGTTTTTCTCCCCCTGTCTTTTCCATCTAATAGACTTCTCTGGTGCCAGTGACCAGAGTGACACTGGAGGCAGCAGGCAATGACACATTACAGGAATTCCTCTAAATGACTTTTATCCAGTGACTTTGAGTGCAGGTGTGAGCTGAATTGCAAGAGATAGCTCAAACTCCCTCTCTCTGATTTCAGTCTTTCCAGGGGGTCAACTGCTTATGAAGAATATCCATTATTTATACCTTTCAAGAGAATTACATCAGCAGGAACATATGTATTCATGTAATAAAGCTAGGAAGCACCGTGCAAAGCCACACTGCTTTAAAAATGCATGTGAAATACACCGAGCCAGTCTCTGTATTGACTTGCACCTCTCTTACACAACTGTCTCCAGCAGCAGCACTGCCTGTAAGGCAGGAAATTTGGCTTAGGGCATCTCATGTGTGCCTGAGTCAGCTGCCCCTGTTGGACACCCAGCCATGTTTTTCCATCAGATTCTATCTCCCCATCGTCTGCTTCCTTCCTGGGCCTGCTTTAAGATCCTGGATTTGCGCAAACCCAGGGCTCTTCCTGAGCTGAGGCGCTGGGATCAAGAGCTCTCTTCCAGGGCCTGGTTTAAGATCCTGGATTCGCGCAAACCCAGGGCTCTTCCTGAGCTGAGGTGTGTCCCTGTCAAGGGCTGTGTCCACACATCACAGAGATTTAGTCCCTGCCTGCCGATCAACAAATGCCTTGGCCTTCATTACGGAAATCAAATTTATGTCTCCCCAAGCAGTGGAAACTTAAATGTTGTTTCGTCCTGGCTTCTGGCTCTGAGCTGTGGCATTACTTATCCTGAGCAAGTATGTTTCTCTTAGCTAAATTAATCAATTGAGCTTTCAGGGCAGGTCCCTTTCTTTCCTGGAGGAAGAAACTGCATCACATTAGCTACCAGTCAGCTTCAAACCTTTCACTTTGGACTATGCTCAAAGAGAGTTTAGCCAGAGAGAAAACTGGAATCGATACACCAGGCCAGCACAATCTGGATTTCAGGTCAGCATGTGGAGAGAGAAATGGCATTTGTGAGACTGATGGTCAGTGAGCTGCTGTTTCTGGGTAAAGGGCAGACTTTCATCCTCAGTCTCCTGGACCTGTCTGCATCAATCGACCCAAGGACATTAGGACAGCAGTTTGCACCAGGGCTTCGGGGTTTCACCCTAACTGTTATAAGTTTTGTTGAGAGATACATCCAGACCTACAACTTCAGACTTCTTAACTGTGAACTCCTCCAAGGATAAATTTGATTTGTATCCTTTTCACAGTCTAATACAGTCTGGAAAAGAAATAGTTAAAATGTGACTGGCAAATGCTAACAGAATGCTGAATATCAAGTGACTGGGAAAAACAGTTCTAAAAGACAGTGATAGCATAAATGAGATTGAATGAATAGACATGTTCCCAAAACAGTCTTTCCTAGGGGCTGGATAAAAAGCAACATTTCTGGTAAGTGACAAGTTTTCTTTTAATTTCAGTCCAAGCTAGAATCCATAACCATTTTCCAGCTGTGATCTTGGTACCACAAATACACCTTCTGGCATGCAGGTAAAGCTCTTGCTTTACATTGGGCAAACTTTTTTTTACACCAGAAAGTCTGCAGCTATCTCCAGCCCACAGCCTGAAGTATTCTCAGTTACCAGGAGGTGTGATAATGATGAATTTCAGTGAGACGAAAATTGTTCCAATTTAAGGATAGCTCAACCATTTCATATTTGATATAAAAATATACTAATTTTTTTCTAAAATGTCTAAAGATTTGGGCTTTGTACATGCAGTGCACGAATAGAAAATCCCTATCAACAACATTAACTGAACTGAAAATCCTTCAGGATAAATTCTCTGAAAATTAAAACAGACATCAAGCTACACATCTACATGAAAGACTTCCAGAGCTTTATAAATACAATGCACTCAGAAGCCAAGTTTCCAAAGCCTCAGTAAAAGCATCTAATGTCCAAGTCTACAATAACAGTCCTATACATGAAAAAGACAATATTTACTCTGTCTTATGGTATTAAATTGGAGTTTTTATCACACACTTAGAAACCAAGTGATAAGTCCAAGACCTTTCATCAAAGGTATTTTAAATGAGAATTTCTGGATACCTCCTAAGACCAGATGAAAACCTCTTGGCTGATCTTCACATAAGAGATGGAACCATATTTACATTACTAATTCAGAAACTTACTTCTCTGCTCTTAACTGGTGTCATCCTGCATTTGTCTTTCATCCTGACATGATCTTTTAGCAGCCTTACTATTTTAAACTTCAGATTGCTAAAATTACTTGTTTTGCTTCTTCCTTCCAAGTTTTGGTCATAGTAGACAATACTGTTGTTTTGCTGTTATTCCTGTCCTATTGGGCCACGATTTTCTGACTCAGCCATCCATCTTTTGACTCCACTTTTCTGACACAAACCCTGTCTTGCCACCCATCTCCCTCTACTTGGGAGAGGTCTCTCCTGTGCATGGTTTCACTACAGAAACTCCACACTCACATCCTTCATTTTCTGCTGCCTTCTCTCAGCATTTATAGGAATCTTCTCTGACCTTCTGACCAGCTTGCCATCCCCATGACACATTCAAGATACCTGTGGTACTCCGTGTTGCAGTAAAGAGAGATCCTTCTGTAGCTCCACATCTTCCATGTTTCATCTAAACCTGTTCTCAAAATCTCTGCTCCTCCCTCCTGCCTCCAATTCCACCCTTGCTTGGACATAATTTCCCTGCCAGCTGTGATGCCAGTCTCAGTAATCAAGGGCTATAAATCCTTTCATGGCTGCTGTATTTCATGTTGTCTGTTCTCAGTGCATACAGATGATGAAGTCATTAGTGCTCACGATATATTAATTAACGTTGATGTAAATTTTTCATCTCATATTGTGACAGCCATAGGAATTATTATCAGAGTTGACTGTTGCCAATGGGCAGCCAATCTCACTATTATTATTTACTAATTTTACACAATTAAACAGCTTATACAAACAACCTGACTATGTGATCTCATGTTCCTGCTGCACACATTTTTCCTTCTAGATTTCCATCACTATAACACAGAATAGAAAGAGAAAAAACAATTGCATATAGTCTCATAACCTATGTGAAATAATTTACCGTGCTTTGTCCAAATAGAGGTTGCAAATTCAATGTCAGTACGTATTTCACAGCATTTAGCCCAATGAAGTATCAGTCTTATTTCAACAGCTGATTAATAATTTGTTTCAACTGTTCTAGAGAACCAGTGGTAAGATGCCAAAGTCTGTCTAATTATCTGATCTAACTTTCTGAACAGCTGAATGCACAGAGTCTCTTGGATCACACATGCACGCTCTCATATATGCTGTGTGATGCTGAGCAAGCAGTTTCAAGTCATGCAAACATCTAAAAAAAATGGGAATATTTTGATAGATATGTAAGAGAATTTAAGAGAATATTAATTAATGCCCATAACCTTCTAAGTGACCTGAGATCAAGAAGCCCTCCAATCAAAGCAGGGACTTGTATGCAGCCTTGCAGAGTCCACAGAAGCAGCACATATCCACGTCTGTTGTTTATTTGGAACCAGCTCCTTACCTTTAAGTCCTGTTCCTTTAGTGGAACTGCTGGGGGTGGTGAGGGAAACAACTCAAAGGAGGTATTATTGGATTATTCACCCTGTTTGTATAATCAGAGATATGCCTTAAGTGGTCTTTAAAGAAAGTCAGATTTTGTTTAAAAAGGGGGAAGGAGGAGGCTTCATTAACTAGACTGGCAGGCTTCATAGATTTCTCAAGTGTTTAAATTAAGGATTGTGAGTTCTTGAAACTTGACAAGGAAAGCGGGATTGTCACTGCTGGTTGTCTGAACCAGAGGTAAGTGCAGATGAAGCTTTTCCTATCTCTATTATAAACATATTGCTCCTGTTCTCAAAAGTTCAGTGAAATAGTAAAGAGACTTTTGCTTTCTATTATTTGAAAAAAACCCAAACTACATTTTTAAAGTGTCACATAAAATTTTAAAGTACTTAAAGTGCTCAGATGCTACTCATAATTATTCTAGTGGTAACAATTTGACACTTGACACAAATTCCTTAAAGAAATAAATAAAATTGAAATCAATCATATCTGGACACCTAGAACCAAATTTTAAGAGCACTCATGATAAGCATGATGTACTTGAAAGCACATTAAGCCATTTCTGTTGATTTTCCTAGATTTTTTTGCGTATCTGGGTTCAACCAAGATTGCTTTCATGTTATACTTTTGTGGCAGGTTTTCTGAAAGACAAATTCTGGCACAATTCTTGCAGTATCTCTCTGCTTGTTCTTACAGATGTAAGCGTGGCAGAACAGCATGAACTTAAAAAGTCTTATAAAAGGTCACATTACTTGGATGGAGTTTTTTGCAGATGCACTTGGAAAAGCAGATTTTATGGAACTAGGAAGTATAGGCAACTCCTGACAAAGCCTGGTCAGACCTTAACTTTGCCCTCAGAAGAGCGGGAAAACAGCTTCCTTTGACTACCCAGTCCTACTCAGGATTAATGGAAACAGATTAATTTTGTGTTCT